>NC_047674.1:8044461-8329461 GCF_011762505.2 Arvicanthis niloticus | reverse complement strand
AAACTTTATACAAGGTTATTCAAAGCTTGATTCAATAAAGTCAAGGAAATATGAGCAATTAAAATATCATCCAGATAATGAAAAATCAGTAGTTCGGGAAACTGCTAGTGCATGGAAAGCAAAGCCATATCTACAAATTTTTGACACGAAGTGGAACTATTTTTCATTCCCTGAGGGAGTACCTTCCATTGAAAACGCTGGTATGGCCTTTGTAAATTTATTGAGAAAAAACTAAAGGCAAAATGCTTCCGGCCATCTGGATGTAAAGAAATAGTAAAGAAACAATCTTACAAATCAATAGCAAAAATAGAGTATCCCTGGGGACTCATAAGGGAGAGGGCAGTCCTGGTGGCACAGCCCCCATAACCTCCATGGTTGCATTTACCTTCCTTAAATCTTGTAATAGTCTCCATTTGCAAGATTTTTTTCTTCATTACAAAGACAGGTGTATTCCAAGGACTGGTAGATAGTTCAATGTGACCCTTATCTGGTTGTTCTTGTACAAGTTGAGTAGCTGCCTGGGTGTTTTCTTCAAAAAGGGGCCACTGACTGACCCAGACACTGTGTTCAGTGGTCCAAACTATCTTATCAGCAGTTACTTCAGTGGCCCCAGAGAAAAGGATATCCTACATCATGCCTGTTAATTTTTGCTATGACAGCTATGGGGTCAGTTGAACCTTGTAAATGTTTACCAAGTCATTTTCATGGCTGAAATCCCATTTTCTTTTTTTGTTTGTTTGTTGTTTGTTTGTTTGTTATTTTTTTATTTTATATTTTATTAACATTTTAGATGCTATCCCTTTTCCCCAAGTTGAGTAGCTGCCTGGGTATTTTCTTCAGAAAGGGGCCACTGACAGACCTTAGTGATGCAGAATTATTAAGGACTGATTACTCTGTGTAGGCAGTTATAATCAGTCGACTATTCTGCAAGTGTGTCCTTTTCTGGACAGTAATTTGTCTGTAGATGGAAAGAGGCAATTCTTGCCTAGTGGCTGTCAACGCACAACTGGAGTAACTACAAGGATGCTCAATTTCTTCTTAAAATCCATGACAGGAAGCTGTCAGGAGCAGACAGGTCTCTAATCAAAATGAACATTAATACAGAAATGTTTGTAACGTCAATTCTAGGACTTCTGAGGTTTTCAAAACCAACTATCCATGTAAGGTAACCTGGACTGTTGTCTGTTGACTCCTCTCAGATATTTCTAAATAAAATATGGAAAACACCCTAACAATAAACTCATAGCCATGCATTTACTATTGTCCCTTAACTCATAGGCTAACTGTCCCAAATCAGTTAAAGTTAAAGAAGGACTGGGTCTAAGCCTTGTATTCCTAAATGTGTTATACAGGCACAATGCCCATGAGAGTATCAATATCCATCTTACTTTTATGTCAATAAGAATCTCATGCCAAAGAAAACCTTAAATTTGAAATTAAGGTAAATTTTGTACCATTAAAAAATTATAACTTCATCTTGATATTAATTATACAGATTTCTACCAATAGGTTATGGCTATGCAATAAGTCCTAGCTAATCCTCCCTGTTCCAACAAACCACTACTTTTCCCTAGAAAGACAGACCAATATTAACCACCTTAGTCCCCAAGCCCAGGGAATAGGGGCGCTGACTCTTCTTTAACTTCTTCAAGCTGATTACAGGCGTTGAGATATTAGAAGAGGGGTAGGGGGAAGAGTAAATTGATAAGTCTCTGATGCTGTGTCTTCACTGCATCCAGATGGAATTCCAGGACATCGGAGGTTTGGGCTTCCTTGTGCTTCTATGAGGGTATGATTTTCTAATTTCTATGATGCTGTTTCCATTAACATAAACTGCCTATAAATTTCCAAATCCTTCCTTTTGTGTTATTAAATCTCCTATTTTTCTTTTTCTTTCTTTTTTCATTTTCTCCTTTTTTTCATCTCTTTTTAAAAATTGGGTATTATATTTACCTTTCAGATTTTATCCCCTTACCCCACTTTCTCCCACCACCCAGAAACCTCCTATCCCATCCCCATTCCTCATGCTTCTATTAGGCAGTGCCCGCACCTACCCCCCTATTACCCTCTCCCCACCCTCACATCCCCCCCCCCACTCTGTGTTCATTTTTTATGGGACCAAGAAACTCCTCTGTCACCTATGCCTGAAAAGGCCATTCTTCCCTACAAATACCACTGGAGTCATGTGCTCCCAGGCTGGTGGTTTAGACCTTGGGGGGCTCTAGTTGTTGCTTTCCTCCTGGGATCACAAACCCTTTCTGCTCCTTCAGTCTTCTCTCTAAGTTCTCCATTGGGAAACCCTTGATCATATCAGTGATTAACTGAGCATCGTCCTCTGAATGTGTTCGTCTTTGGCAGACGTCTAAGGAAACAGCTATATCATGTTCTTGACAGCATGCACTTCCAGCCATCCACATCAGTGTCTAGCTTAGGTACATGGGATGGATACCCAGGTGGAATGGTCTCCTGATGGCCCCTCCTTCAGTTTCTGTCCCATGTTTTGTTTCCATATTTGCTCCCTTGAGTATTTTTGTTACTCGTTCTAAGTAGAACTGAGGCATCCCCTCTTGGTCTTCCTTCTTCATGAGCTTCATGTGGTCTGCAGGTTGAGTCTTCGCTATTCCAAGCTCTTGGGCTAACATCCGCTTACCAGTGAGTAAATACCTTGTGTGTTCTTTTATGATTGGGTTAACTCACTCAGGATGATAATTTCTAGATTCATCCACTTACCTAAAAATTTCTCAAATTCATTATTTTTAATAGATAAGCAATACTCCATTGTGTAGATGTACCACATTTTTTTGTATCTATTCCTCTGTTGAGGGACATCTTGGTTCTTTCCAGCTTCTGGCGATTATAAATAAGGCTGCTACGAACATAGTGGAGCACATGTCCTTATTTATGTTGGAGCATCTTATGGGTATATGCCCAGGAGAGGTATAGCTGGATCATCAGGTAATGCTATGTCCAGTTTTCTGAGGAACCGCCAGACTGATTTCCAGATTAGTTGTACCAGCTTGCAATCCCACCAACAATGGAGGAGTGTTCCTCTTTCTCTGCATCCTCACCAGCATCTACTATCACCTGAGTTTTTGATCTTAGCCATTCTGATTGGTGTGAGGTTGTTTTGATTTGCATTTCCCTGGTGACTAAGGATGTTGAGCATTTCTTAAGGTGCTTCTCAGCCATTCGAGTTTCCTCTGTTGAGAATTCTTTGTGTAGCACTGTACCCCATTTTTAATAGAGTTATTTGGTTGTCTGGAGTATAATTCCTTGAGTTCTTTGGACATATTGGATATTAGCCCTCTGTTGGATGTAGGATTGGTAATGATCTTTTCCCAATCTGTTGGTTGCTGTTTTGTTTTATTGACAATGTCCTTTGCCTTACAGAAGCTTTGCAATTTTATGAGGTCCCATTTGTCAATTCTTGATTTTAGAGCATAAGCCATTGGTGTTCTGTTCATGAACTTTTCCCCTGTGCCTAGGTATTTGAGGGTCTTTCCCACCTTCTCTTCTATTAGTTTCAGTGTATGTGGTTTTAAGTGAGGGTCTTTTATCCACTTGGATTTGAGCTTTGTACAAGGATATATGAATGGATTGATTTGCATCCTTCTACATGTTGACCTCCAGTTGAACCAGCACCATTTGCTGAAAATGCTGTCCTTTTTCCACTGGATGGTTTTAGCACCTTTGTCAAAGATCAAGTGACCATAGGTATGTGGGCTCATTTCTGGACCTTCAGTTCTATTCCATTGATCTTCCTGCCTGTCTCTGTACCAATACCATGTAGCTTTTATTACTATTGACCTGTAGTATAGTTTGAGGTCATGGATGGTGATTCCCCCAGAAGTTCTTTTGTTGTTGACAATAGTTCTCACTATCCTGGGTTTTTTGTTGTTCCAAATAAATTTGCAAATTGCTCTTTCTATCTTTTAAACAATTGATTTGTAATTTTGATGGGGATTGCATTGAATCTATAGATTGCTTTTGGCAAGATGGCCATTTTTACTATATTAATCCTGCCAATCCAGGAGCATGGGAGATCTTTCCATCTTCTGAGATCTTCTTCCATTTCTTTCTTCAGAGATTTGAAGTTCTTGTCATACAGATCTTTCACTTGCTTGGTTCGATTCACTCCAAGATATTTTATATTATTTGTAACTATTTCATAATAGTTATTATTATTTATATATTTTTTAAAATATTTTGCAATAGCTATAATTATTAATTATTAATATTAGTTATTACTATTATTTCAGAATAGTTATGTTATATTATAATATGATAACTATTATTATATGATATATATTATAATATAATGTATAATATAATATAATAGTTCATAATAGTTATTATTAAATAACTATTAATATATTATTAATAATAATAATAGTTAAATTGGTGTCATTTCCCTAATTTTGTTCTCAGCCTGTTTATCTTTTGAGTATAGGAAGGCTACTGATTTGTTTGAGTTGATTTTATATCCAGCCACTGTACTGAAGTTGTTTATCAGGTTTAGGAGTTCTATGGTGGACGTTTTAGGGTCACTTAAGTATACTATCATATCATCTGCAAATAGTGAAATTTTGACTTCTTCCTTTCCTATTTGTATCCCTTTGACTTCCTTTTGTTGTCTAATAGCTCTAGCTAGGACTTCCAGTACTATATAGAATAGGTAGGGTGAGAGTGGGCAGCCTTGTCTAGTCCCTAATCTTAGTGGGATTGCTTCAAGTTTCTCTCCATTTGATGTTGGCTACTGGCTTGCTGTATATTGCTTTTACTATATTTAAGTATGGACCTTGAATTCCTAATCTTTCCAAGAATTTTAACATGAAGAGATGTTGAATTTTGCCAAATGCTTTCTCAGCATCTAGTGAGATGATCATGTGGTTTTTTTCTTTGAGTTTATTTATGTAGTGGATTACATTGATGGATTTCCGAATATTGAACCATCTCTGCATTCCTGGGATAAAGCCTACTTGATCATGATGGATGATTGCTTTGATGTGTTCTTGGATCTGGTTTGTGAGAATTTTATTGAGTATTTTTGCATCAATATTCATAAGAGAGATTGGTCTGTAGTGCTCTTTCTTTGTTGGGTCTTTGTGAGGCTTAGGTATGATCGTAATTGTAGCTTCATAGAACGAATTGGGTATTGTTCCTTCTGTTTCTATTCTGTGGAATAGTTTGAAGAGAATTGGTATTAGGTCTTCCTGGAAGGTCTGATACAATTCTGCACTAAAACCATCTGGCCCTGGACTCTTTTTGGTGGGAAGATTTTTTAATGACTGCTTCTATTTCTTTAGGGGTTACATGACTGTTTAGATGGCTTATCTGCTCCTCCTTTAACTTTGGTACCTGGTATCTATCTAAAAAATTGTCCATTTCATCCAGATTTTCGAATTTTGTTGAGTATAGGCCTTTGTAGTAGGATCTGATGATTTTTTTAATTTCCTCTGTTTCTGTTGTTATGTCTCCCTTTTCAGTTCTGATTTTATTAATTTAAGTACTGTCTCTGCGCCCTTTGGTTAGTCTGGCTAAGGGTTTGTCTATCTTGTTGATTTTCTCAAAGAACCAGTTCCTGGTTTTGTTGATACTTTGTATAGTTCTTTCTGTTTCAACTTGGTTGATTTCAGCCCTGAGTTTGATTATTTCCTGCCATCTACTCCTCTTGGGTATATTAGTTTGTTTTTTTTTGTTGTTGTTGTTGTTCTAATGCTTTCAGGTGTGCTATCAAGTTATTAATGTATACTCTTTCCTTTTTCTTTTGTGGACACTTAGAGCTATGATTTTTCCTCTTAGTACTGCTTTCATGGAGTCCCACAAATTTTGATATGATGTGTCCTCATTTTCATTAAATTCTAAAAAGTCTTTAATTTCTTTCTTTATTTCTTCCTTGACCAAGTTATCATTGAGTAGAGCATTGTTAAGTTTCCACGTGTATTGGGCTTTCCTTGTTTTTTTCCATGTCAAAGACGAGTCTTAGTCCATGGTGGTCTGATAGGGTCCAAGGGATTATTTCAATCTTTTTGTATCTGTTGAGGCCTGTTTTGTGACCAATTATATGGTCTATTTTGGAGAAGGTACCATGGGGTGCTGAGAAGAAGGTATATTCTTTTGTTTTAGGATGAAATGTTCTATAGATGTCAGTTAAGTCCAATTGGTTCGTAACTTCTGTTATTTTCCTTGTGTCTCAGTTTAGATTCTGTTTCCACCATCAGTCCATAGCTGAGAGTGGGGTGTTGAAATCTCCCACTATTATTGTGTGAGGTACAATGTATGCTTTAAGCTTTAGTAAAGTTTCTTTTATGCATGTGGGGCTCTTGCATTTGGAGCATAGATGTTCAGAATTGCAAGTTCCTCTTGGTACATTTTTCCTTTGATGAATATGCAGTGTCCTTCTTTATTTTTTTTGATTACTTTGGTTGAAAAACGATTTTATTTGATATTAGAATCACTACTCCAGCTTGTTTCTTGGGGCCATTTGCTTGGAAGATTGTTTTCCAACCTTTTACTCTGAGGTAGTGTCTGTCTTTTTCACAAAGGTGCGTTTCCTGTATGCAGCAAAATGTTGGGTCCTGTTTATTTATCCAATCTGATAGTCTATGTCTTTTTATTGGAGAATTGAGTCCATTGATATTAAGAGATATTAAGGAAAAATGAGTGTTGTTTCCTGTTATTTTTGTTATTGGCAGTGGAGTTATGTTTGTATAGCTACCTTCTTTTAGGGTTGTTGGAAGATTACTTTCTTGCTTTTTCTAGGTTGTGGTTTCCCTCCTTGTGTTGGAGTTTTCCACCAATTATCCTTTGAAGGGCTGGATTTGTGGTAAGATATTGTGTAAATTTGGATTTGTCATGGAATATTTTGGTTTCTTCATCAATATTGATTGACAGTTTTGCTGGTATAGTAGTCTGGGCTGGCATTTGTGTTCTCTTAGGGCCTGTATGATATCAGTCCAGGATCTTCTGGCTTTTATAGTCTCTGGTGAGAAGTCTGGTGTAATTCTTATAGGTCTGCCTTTATATGTTACTTTGCCTTTTCCCTTAATGCTTTTAGTATCTTCTTTGGTTTTGTATATTTGATGTTTTGATTATTATGTCACGGGAGGTATTTCTTTTCTGGTCTAGACTATTTGGAGTTCTGTAGGCTTCTTGTATATTTAAGGACATCCCTTTCTTTAGGTTGGGGAAGTTTTCCTCTATAATTTTGTTGAAGATATTTACTGGCCCTTTAAGTTGGGAGTCTTCACCACTTTCATTTATACTTATTATCCTTGGGTTAGGTCTTCTCATTGTGTCCTGGATTTCCTGGATGTTTTGTGTTAGGAGCTTTTTATATTTCACATTTTTTTTTTTGCCCATTGTGTCTATGTTTTCCATGGTATCTTCTGTGCATGAAATTCTCTCTTCTATCTCTTGTTTTCTGTTGGTGATGCTTGTGTCTATGACTCCTGATCTTTTTCCTAGGTTTTCTATCTCCAGGGTAGTCTCCCTTTGAGATTTTTTTATTGTTTCTACTTCAATTTTTAGATCCTGGACTGTTTTGTGTAATTCCTTTACCTGTTTGGTTGTGTTTTCTTGTATTTCTTTAAGGGCTTCTGTTTACCTGCACTCTCCTCAAATTCTTTGAGAGTGTTGTTTATGTCCTTTTAAAAGTCCTCCATCATCATCATGAGAAGTGATTTTAATTCTGAGTCCTGCTTTTCTGGTGTGATGTGGTGTTCAGGACTTGCTATGGTGGGGTAACTGGGTTCTGGTGATGCCAAGTAACTTTGGTTTCTGTTGTTTACATTCTTATGCTTGCCTTTTGCCATTTGGTTAGCTGTAATGCTACTTGCACTCACTGGTTCTGACTGGAGTCTGCCTTTCCAGTTATCTTGGTTGTGTCAGAACTCCTCGGGGTCCGGATGACTCTATGATCCTGAGCTCCAGCTGCTCTGGGTACAGTGGCTCCTCTAGCATATTTCAGGATATGGTATCTCCATGGTAGTAGACCAGCTAGGTGTTTGCTGCTCTGAATGTAGTTGCTCCTCTAGGATGCTTCAGGATATGATGTCCCCTGCTCTGCAGCTCTGTGGGCCGTGTCCTCTCTAGGATGCCTGCAGCTCTGTGGTCCTTGACCTCTCTTGGGTACCTCTCCAGCTCTGCAGTCTGTGACCTCCCTAAGGTGCCTCTGGACTCAGTTTCCGGAGGGGAGCAGATCAGCTGGGAGACTGCTCCAGCCACAGGTATCCTGGCCAGGGGCAGAAGAGGAGTGCAACCATCTAAATTGACCTCTCTTGGGTACCTCTGCAGCTCTGCAGTCTGTGACCTCTCTAGTGTTCCTCCGGACTCAGTTTCCAGAGGGGAGCAATTTGGCTGGGAGACTGCTCCAGCCACCCACCGGGCCAGGGGTGGAAAGGGAGTGGTTCTCTGCAGGGGCAGGGTCTGGATGCCAGGTGTACTATGGGGTCTCCCTACTGCCAGTTGTGCTTCTAAGCCTAGAGTGGTGTGCGGGTTCTCCTACCTGCTGCTCTGCAGTCTGTGCCCTCCCTAGGGTGCCTCTGGACTCAGTTTCCAGAGGGGCGCAGATCAGCTCCAGCCACCGGTATCCGGGCCAGGGGCCTGAAATCCCATTTTCAACACTTGTTATAGAACTGGGTCTGCAAATGAAATCAAGAATTTCCCCATTTGGTCCAATTGTCTCGACCCCAGAAAGTGAAAGGCAAAGATGAAATAATAAAAGGCTGAAAAGTTCCAGTAAGTTCTCCATCCTATCAACGCAAAATCGCAGAACTCTGTACTACATTAGCAGCATGTCCTACACCAGTAAGTGAGGACTCAGTTCTAGTGGGGCCAAGGAGAGGGCTAGTCCTTCCTGATATACAGGAGACATCAGCCCCAGTGCCCAAGGGCCCAGTCATAAATTTTCCTTCAACTTTTAAGGTTTTTAATGGCCATTCCCTTATTACTTGTTCTATCCAAAACACCATATCACTGGAACCAAAAGAGGCAGTCTGTCATGGAGTGGATGTTAAATCAATTTCAGTTTTCATAAAAGGTAATAATAAAGTTGTGCTATTCTTTGTTCCTTATGAATAATCAATGTTTTATCACTTGGCTTAACTATTATTTGAATTTCCCCAGTATAGTCAACATCAATCACACCTGGGATAACATGGATGCCTTGAAAAAAAGTTGAACTTCTAGAGATCCTTCAAGGAGAGGGCCAGAGACTCCCATTGGTATTTTAACAGGCTGGGAGTCAGAAGTAAATATGACTAAGGAGGAATGACTGAGGTCCAATCCTGTGCTACCTTGGGTAGCCCTGCAGAGGGAGTCAATTTTTGGATAAATTTCTGATCAAATGGGTTGTTGACAACTGTCCTCATTGTTTGGGGTGCCCAGGACAGGGCCCACAACTGTTTTCCCTGCTAGATAGCTTGGAGGTTACCAGTAATACCTCTGGTGGGTGGCAAAAGGTGGTCATTCCTATGGAACCTATATGTGCAATTGTGTTCCTTTCCCAATGGTAGCCCTTATGACAGCATGTGCACAGAGCAGCTGGAATACTGCCTGAAAGTCCTCATTGAAATGGGCATTTCTCCCAGTAGATTTCTGAGGACAGTTACAAATTAAGTGTCTAGGATTTCCATAAGAAAAACACACCTGACTGAGGACATCCCCCTTTTTGTTTAAAGGCCTGGGGAGTCCCCTGCATCTGTCCCTGAGAAGCAGCTGCAAAAGCCATTCCCTGAATTATGGGTAGAGAAAAATTGGCACAAGCTCTGACAAAGTCATCAAGGGTGGCATTATTACATCTTTCTCTTAGTTTTTTCTAATTCATTCAAGCAGAAGTCTGGGAATATGTGTGGGCATGGATTTTAAGTGTGTAAGATCATGGTGGAAGGAACATAAAACAGATCAGGCTGAGTTTATTGGTATGGGCCTTCTGAATGGAGGTTCTAGGTTTAGTATATAAGCTCACACATTTTTTTAAAAAGGTGTCAGAAGTTTGTTTGAATGATTGGCTGAAGCATGCATCAATAGATAGCCTACTGAGAAGGAGTTGGAGATGCCTGGTATCCCTTGGATTAGCGTTGATGAAGGGATTTTAAGGCGCAGAAAAGTTTCACTGCCTGAATCTGTAAGGCATGTTCAACCTAATCCTCCACAATCAGCGGGTCTACTTAACATGCCCTTCAGGAATCTTATAAGGTGCAAAATGCTGAAAGAGGTACCAGCACATTTGAAGTATTTTGTTGTTGCTCTTTTCCTTGTGCCAATTGGATGAATTAAATGCAGTAGGTTTAACTGGGGCTTGAGGTAGCAGGGCTTAGGTGGCCACATTGAACCACAGGAAGCAAGGTGATCATAGTCATCATAATGTGCAGGTGAGATAAAAAAAATTTTCATAATGACCTAACCCATAATGGTCATCACAGGTGAGGTAAATTTATAATGGCATGGATCGTACTGACCTTTAGTGCTGTCTACTTCCTGAAGCTCTTTCCAGGAATGAAATAGATATAGGCCTACTACATTTGTTTGATCTGTAAAAGCAGAAAAATTTCCAAACAAATGAAAGAAAGACTACATTGGATTGTGGCGAAAGGAAATCTTGGCCAGTGAATCAATTTCCAGACTCGAGCCAGTTTGAAGACCCAGAACCTACTGAATGAAAGGGTGGCTGGGTTCCTCTGAAGAAGGACTTTAATAAGACAACTAAAAGTTTTGCTTTTAGCATTTCTCCAGTTCTTCCCCAGAGAGACCTAAGACCCTTTGCAAGGGTAACTATATACTGGTGGAAAGAAAATAAAGTTTCCGGGGTCTATTGGATACTGGTTCTGAATTGATAATGCTTCTGGAAGATCCCAAGAAACATTCTGGACCTCCAGTTAAGTAGGGTTTTATGAAGGCTAGGTGATTAATGGAGTTGTGTTTCATGTCTTATTCATATTAAGTCTGGTAGGCCCCCTTACTCCTCCTGTAGTTATGTCCCCAATTCCAGAATGTATGATTGGGATAGATATACTTAGAGATTGGAAGAATTCTTACGTTAGTTCCCTGACCAGTTGAGTGAGGGCTATTATGGTTGGAAGGCTAAATGGAAGCCTTTAGAGAAAAGTCTGCCAAAGAAAGTAATGAATCAAAAACACTGTCATATCCATTAGGGGGCTTGCAGTAATTAGTGCCATCATCACAGACTTGAAAGAAGCAGGAGTGGTGATTCCCAACACATCTCCCTTTAACTCTCCTATGTAGCCAGTGGAGAAGACAGATGGATCATGAACAATGACTGTTGAGTATCAGAAGATAAATCTGGCAGTAACTCTATGAACAAAGTAACACATCTCCAGGTACATTGTATGTAGCTGTTGATCTAGCAAATGCCCTTTTCTCAGTAGCTTTCCATAAGGATCACCAGAAGCCATTTGCTTTCAGCTGGCAAGGACAGTAGTTTACCTTTCCAGTTTTGCCATGTGGATATATTAACCTTTCTACCTGTGTCACACCTTAGTTAGAAGGATCTTGACCTTCCGTCCTTTCCACAAAATATCACATGGCTGGACTATATTGATGACATTATGCTGACTGGACCTAGTGAGCAGGAGGTAGCAACCATGTTAGGCATCTGTGTATCAGAAGAAGGGAAATAAATTCAACCAAAATTCAAGGACCACTTCCTCAACCTATTAACTGGTGCTTTATTGACTATAGATAGCCAAAAAGGGCTATTTAAAAGACTGCCAAATTGGTTGTAAGGAAAGTAGTTGCTGAGTTTTTATCTACTTCTTTATAATTGTCCTGAGTTAATTTGGAAACAAGAACTTATGTTCTGCTGTAGAAAAAAACTAATTTAAGTCTGCACACTACAACCCAACTTATACATTTTATCATATTTTTTTCTCCAAGATCAATAAAAGGGGACCAAATGTAGATTTCATGTGTCTTTAATGTAGTAGTACATATTACATGTACACTCAAAGAGAATCTGAATATTATTTTTAACATTATCTAGCTGTACATAAATATTCAAATCATATTTAGATTCAAGAATACTTTTATAGGTTATTTTATTTACATTTCAAATACTATTCCTCTTTCCAATTTTTCCTCCACAAGATCTCTATCCCCTTTCTCCTTTCCCCTTGCCCCTATGAGGCTGCTCCACTCACTCACCTCTGCCTCAGTAGTCTAGCTTTCCCCTATCCTGTGTAATTAAGCCTCCACAGGACCAAGGTGCTCCCCACTCAGTGATGCCAGATAAGGCAATCCTTGGCTACATATCCAGCCAAAGCTGTGGGTAGCCCCTGTGTGTTCTTTGTTTGGTGGTTTAGTTCCTGAAAGTTTTGAGTGTTCTGGTTGATTGATATTATCGTTCTTCCTATGAGGTTGCAAACTCCTTCAGATCCTACAGTCATTGCCCTATCTTCTCCACTGGGGCCCCACACTCAATCCAATATTTGCATTTGTATTGGTCCAGCTCTGACAGAGCCTCTCCAGGCACAATTATGCTGGGCTCCTGTCAGTAAGCACTTCTTGTCATCAGCAATACTGTCTGGGTTTGGTGCCAGCAGATGGCATAAATCCCTTGGTGGGGCAGTTTCTGGGTAGACTTTCCTTCAGTTTCTGCTCCACTCTTTGTCCCCACAATTCATTTAGACAGGAGCAATTTTGGATTAATACTTTTGAGGTGTATCACAAATAATATGAAATATCTTGGTATGATGCTAATCAAGCAAGTAAAAGATTTGTATGACAAGAACTTCAAGTCTCTGAAGAAAGAATTTGAAGAATATCTCTGAAAATGGATAGATCTTCCATGCCCATGGATCAGCAGGATTAGCATAGTAAAAATAGCCATCTTACCAAAAGCAATACACAGATTCCACGCAATCCCCATCAAAATTCAAACTCAGTTCTTCACAGAGATATAAAGAGCAATTCTCAAATGTATCTGGAATCACAAAAAATATCAAAAATCATTCTCAGAAATAAAAGAACTTCTGGGGCAATCACCATCCAGAGTAATGGTGATAAAAAACCACATGGTATTGGTACAGAGACAGACAAGTAGATCAATGGAATAGAATTGAAGACCCAGAAATAAACCTACACACATATGGTCACTTGATCTTCGACAAACGAGCCAAAACCATCCGGTGGAAAAAAAGACAGCATTTTCAACAAATGGTGCTGGTTCCACTGGAGGTCAGCATTTAGAAGAATACAAATAAATCTATTCTTGTCTTCTTGTTTAAAGCTCAAGTCCAAGTAGATCAAGGACCTCTACATGAAACTAGATACCCTGGAACTAATAGAAGAGAAAGTGAAGAAAAGCCTCAAACACATGAGCACTGGGGCAAATTTCCTGAACAGAACACCAATGGCTTATGCTCTAAGATCAAGAATTGACAAATGGGACCTCATAAAATTGCAAAGCTTCTGTAAGGCAAAGGACACTGTCAATGGGACAAAAAAAAATCCACAGATTGGGAAAAGATCTTATCCAACCCTACATCTGATAGAGGGATAATATCCAAAATATGCAAAAAATTCAAGAAGACTCCAGAGAACCAAATAACCCTACTAAAAAATGGGATAGAGAGCTAAACAGTGATTCTCAATGGAGGAATCTCAAATGGCTAAGAAACAAAGAATTCAACATCCTTAGAAATGCAAATCAAAAAAATCCCTGAGATTCCATTTCGCATCAGTCAGAATGGCAAAGATCAAAAACTCAGGTGACAGCAGATGTTGGTGAGGATGTGGAGAAAGAGAAACACTCCTCCATTGCTGGTGAGATTGCAAGCTGGTACAACCACTCTGGAAAATTCTGGCAGTTCCTCGGATTATTGGACATAGTTCTACTGGAGGACCCAACTATACCACTCCTGGGCATATACCCAAAAGAGGCTGTAACATATAACAAGGATATATGCTCCATGTGTCCACTATGTTCATTGCATCATTACTTAAAATAATCAGAAGCAGGAAACAACCCAGATGTCCCTCAACAGAGAAATGAATCAAGAAAATATGATACATTTACAGAAAGGAGTACTACCCAGTTATTAAAACCAAAGACATCATGAAATTCTTAGGCAAATTGTTGGAACTAGAAAATATCATCCTAAGTGAAGTAACACAGTCACAAAAGAATACACAATGTATGTACTCACTGATAAGTGGATATTAGCCAAAAAGAAGTTCAGAATACCCATGATACAACTCACAGATCACAGGAAACCCAAGAAGGGGAAGAGAATCTCTGGGAAGTGAAGGGAGAGTAGGATCTGGGAGAGAAAGAGGAAGGTAAAGAAAAATGGGGGCCAGTTCAGATATGGGAAGGGATAGAGGAGTGCCAGGAATGTGAAAGTAGGTGAGTAGCAGTTGCAGAGGGAGAACTAGGAGTAGCCACTAGAATGTCCCAGATGCAAGGGACCCAAGAGGTTCCTGGGACCCAACTATGAGGACATTAGCCAAAATTCCCAACAAAGATGAGATAGAACCCGTAGATAGATATCTAGTGCATTGGCATGGCCACCAGTAGATTCAAAGATATTTTAATAGTTATAATTTAAAAATTTTGAAACTAATTCTTATTGGAATCTAAATTATACACATAGAATAATATTTTAAAATCCTATTCCAGGGCTAGCAAATGGCTTAGTGGGTAACAGTGTTTGTCCATAGAGATGAAAACCTTAGCACTATGCCAGCAACCCACAAGCAGGTATGACAAAACAGACTCCTGGGAACTGTTCAGGTATGACCTATGCCAAGAACACACACTGTCCCCTCAATAAAACTAAGAAAAAGTGATAATCCATAAAACATTATTAGAAATGTTTCATACAAGTATTTTTATTATGAAAATAAAGATCCACACAGACACTTTAATGGTATTTTTCTCTTCTGAAATTATAGCACATCTTATGAAATCTTCAAAGGATAGACTGCTCTCCTTAGAACTCAGAACCTCACAGATTCTCCAGTCCTACAGATTTAAATCAAAAAGAGTTAGTCAATTTTCACATAAAACTAGTGTGATAGTTTGAACATGCTTGGCCCAAGGAGTGGAACAATTAGGAGGTGTAGTCTTGTTGGAGTAGGTTTTTCACTGTGGGTGTGGATTTTAATACCCTCCTCCTAACTGCCTAGATGCTAATCTTATCTTGTCTGCCTTTGGATGAAGATGTACAATTCTCAGCTCTTCCAATCCTACATGTGGCTGGATGCCTTCTGAACCTGAAAGCCAGCCCTACCAGGGACTAAACTACCAACCAAAGTGTATACCTGGAGGGACCCATGGCTCCAGCTGTATATGTAGCAAAGGATGGCCTTGTTGGACTTCAATGGGAGAATAGGCTCTTGATCCTGGGAAGGCTTGATGTCCTAGTGTAAAGGAATGCCATGGTGGGAAGGTGGGCGTGGGTATGTGGGTGGGGGAGCACCCTCATAGAAGCAGAGAGGGGAAAAATGGGATAGGGGTTTCCATAGGGGAAACTGGGAAAAGGGATAACATTTCAAATGTAAACAAATAAAATATCCAATAAAAAAAGGAAAGAGTTGCCTTGATCATTGTGTTTATTCACAGCAATAAAACCCTAACTAAGACAACTAGTTTATAAATTTTCATGTTGTATGTTCAATTTAAAGAGTGTGAGTACAATGAATACTTCCTGCTTCCCACTTCCTTCTGAGTGCTGTGGGGATGGATGGAGCCACCACCCTTCCATGCAACAACACAGTGCCATCCAAGATTGTCAATTCACACAGAGAAGAAAACAGCAGGGGAAATTGACTTATGAGTTCTTGCTATAGAAAATAAGTTTATCTATGGCTTGAAAATATATCAAGAATGTGAATAATATATGAAAAATTAAAATCTCTTTACAGGAAAGTTTTAACTCAAGGATAACTTCATACATTGATTGATACCTATTGCTTTCAAGTGCAAACGTTTCTTCACAGAAATATATGTGATTAAATGTAATGCGTGATTAAATGTAAATATGAGAATAAAGGAAAAATGGAAAATTGACTCAGGTTATTAGGTATTTTTAATAAAATCCAGGTAAAAGTGTAAAGTAGAGATATATGAATACATTAAGTTTTATGTCTTCTAAAGTACAAACCAGCAAAGAATAGGTAGTGCAAATTTTATGTAAGAATCTATGTCAATTTATCAATGAATATAATTATGACTTTAAAAAAGATATAATAATGTACTTTCAAAATTTAATACACATTTAAGCTAAACTTCTTTATATGTTCTATGGGGAAATTTCTAATTTATAGAATTATTGAAGAACAGTTATCTATACTCCAATAATCTTAACAATTATCTTAATAAAAACAGTAGTTTTGTTAAATACTATACAAAATTTTGAGATAATACGAAGTATATTTTTAAATGTACTATTTACAATTATTGTTTTAAAATTATCCATATGATATTTCATTGACAAAATAGAAGCAAATAATCCTTACCCAATGAAGAAATCAGTTAGAATTCTTCAGTTCTTTTAACATTTACAGGTGTAGGCAGTTCTTCTGTCTTTTCATTTACCACATAATCATATCTGGAAAGAGCATAAAAACAAAGAAAGCCTGCCAATCCTTGCAGGCCAATCCCTGAAATAAAAAAATAAAACGTAGAAGTGTAACTATGTCATATTTAACAAAACTTTTTTAAGGAAAAATGCAATTTACCCAAATAAACCAGTTTAATTCTGAAGGTCTTAATTTCCCATTTATAAAATGATATTATAATTTTATGGTTAGTTGTGTATTTTAAAACACTTATTAAGTTTTTCAGACTTATAAGATAGCTTCAAAAAAGTAATGTTCCATGAATTATTAAACTATGTTAATTTGCAAGTACACAAATTATATTTTCAAAATTTAACTATGAATAGGAACTGAAACTTGCTTTAAGTTTTATGTAGCTTAACTGATTGAAATATTGTTCACACATAAATACAAATAATTATTTTATAGATTTAATTTTTGTCTCAAATTTCTTAAAATTACAAGTATTACATAAAAATAATTAAACTTCACAAGTAAAACACCCTGTTAAAAGTCCAAATATTGTAGCAAATCAACACTGGTTATCTAATACAGCCACTTCAAACAACAAAAAAAAATTAAGAGATCTGTTCCATTTCTGGACTATGGCATCTGTTTTAAAGACATAGTTACCTGTGATAGACAAATAATATTTCCATGGAAATTATAAGCAGTGAGTGACTGTAATCAACATTTGGAAGCATAAACTTTGAGAGATGAATGAGAAATTATTAAAAAATAAACCTGGTAGCTCTTCCAAGAAGAGTGGCTTCCTAGTGAAAAATGTATCTGACCACAGTGGCAAAACATCTAGAGAATACACTAAATGTTTCCATGCTTAATAACTAATAAAATGAGCTATTAACATCCAAAGGAAGGGAGAACTTCATGACAGTGACATGGAGTACATTTTCCACAGCGGATGGGAGCAAGAGATGGAAAACCACACTTTCACTCAAGAAGGATCTGTGAGAGAGCATAGCATTCTGATGTAGTCTTACAAAGACTGACCTGAAATGATTGCATAGAACAGTGCAAAGAAACACCAAGACATGTGATTAATACTGAGAGGGCAATATTCAAACAACCAAACAGAAATGATATGCAGTGGGCAGTACTTGCTGGTTTTATTCAGAATTTAGACTAAAATTTTATAGCCTGGTCAGGAAAGAGTAAAACCATGTTTGGAAGAACAAATCGTAAGTAAGTAAGCACTCGTTAATGAGATTAGTGTGACTCTGTAGGAGTGGACAGCTGTGGAACAGAACAATGAAGAAAGGCCTACAGGACATTCCACAACTCTTTAAACAAGCCCTTAGCACCAGAAATCAACTTCCTGCTCAGGGAAACTTTCTCTCCTTGCTGCCAAGTGAGTACCACAACAATAGCCATGGCTCAGTCTTCAGTATCACAACTCACATTGACAGCAGATCTTACTAAATGGTCCTAGTTGTCCAGGGAAGCAAAATGCAAGTGTTGTGGGGGTCCTGACAGCTTCAACAGAATTCTCACAGGAAGTTCTGGAGACCAGACCGAAATATGCTACATGTCTTGAGCTTATACAGAATAGGCTAACAGGGCTATGTCAAGTTGAGCTTTGAAAATTGACCTGCAAAGTGGTCAATAGACAAGCAGAGTAGTAAAAAATATTGTACTGCATCAGATCAAGTTATAGATAATTTGCAAATCCAGAGCAAAATAAAAACTCTGGGTCCTAAAGGATTATCAACATCACAGGTCAAATGAGGGGCCACCCAGCATTAAAATGTTTATATAATACCAGGTTTGGAGCTTTAAAATTCTGTATCTTCCATGCTGGATTTTTTAGTCTTTGTTCTGGCTTCGGTACTCCTCTCTGGCTCCTGACATCTTCCTTTGGACTACTGATGTTTATCCTGTGTTTGTCACCCTCCTAATTTGTAGACATGAAACCTTTTAAAACATCAGCTTATATCTGAAAATGTCCCAGTTAAACCTACAAATTTAAATCTTTGCAGTGATATTTCAGGGTCCTTGGCTATGAGGATGGGATCGTTGTATTTTATATTAGAGGAGGGTCTCATAGATCTTGGAGGCCAGGTATGGATTGCTACAGTTTGGATTTTTATGCATTGAAAGATTGAGTGTATTGTATTAATACACTGGTGATGAGTCCTATAATATGTAAGTCATAGTAGGAGACTCATAGAGAACACTACAGATATGCATTTTACAAGTCCTTGACCTTGGTTACTTCCCATTGTAATAATAAGCCTAAGCTTTGAATTTCTTAGCTTTCTGTCTCACAATGTGGTAGTTCTATAATAAACATGTCCCAGACATTATGTTGAGGATGATGATTTGATGCAGCAAAAAAAGTTCTGTCAGAATTGTAATCCTATTTAGAATTTGAAACTCCTAGACTGTGAGCTATATAAACTTCATTATAAAATACCAAGATTCAACTATTTTGGGAGCAATTGAAAATGTAATAGTAATATACATAGTATTTATCTGATTTATCCATATCCTCAAAGAGACATTTTTTTCCTTCTTTTGGGATTAAAATAGTGTCTGGCATGTAATGTCATATGCTCATTATCCATTCACTACTTAATGAGATTACTGAACATTCTTTGTGAAATTTCTAGATGGTTATCAATAACCCATATAGTTTTTCTTCACTATTTCATATTTTTATTGCTTTGTGTTCCTTGACTGGGTAATTTGAAATTTCCTTCTGACTTACCAGATATTTTTTGTTTATATGTGAGCCAGCCACTGAAAGTATAATTTATCACCTCAGCTCCTGTGTTGTTAGCTTCAAATTTCTAATTTGTTCTTATTTCCCAATTTTTATGTCTGCTGAACATAAGTTTTCTTTCATATTCTCTCTTCTGATTGCTTGGGTCCTTGGCTATGAGGATGGGATCGTTGTATTTTATATTAGAGGAGGGTCTCATAGATCTTGGAGGCCAGGTTCTCTTGTTTATGTCTATACAGCAGACATGTCCCAATGAAGTATATTCCAAAGAGTACACAGCACTAATTGCACCCATTAACACAAACATACAACATTACCTTCTGTTTCCACAATTCAATTAAATCACATTCATTATTATTGTCTTTTATGCACACATATTTTATCAAATTTAAGAATTCATATTATATGTGGTCCATCATTCTTGAACTTTTAGATAAAATATCTAAATTAGCATAATTCTTTTTCCTTCTTAGCAGATATGTTGTCAGTTTGATCCAATATATTTTTCATGAAGCTCGTATGCTTATTTGCATATTATTTAAAAGAAGCATTCAGTGATACCTCTCAACCATACCCAGACATCAATTATGTCATACTTTGAGAGATTTTTGATAACTAAAAATGTTAAAATACATCTCTTGTCTTGCCGAAAACGAGGAAACTTTCAAGTTTAGTCTTCAGAGAGATCATAGTGTTTTGATGATATTATTGGCAACTTGCCTTAGTTTGGATTTGATTTTTGTGAAGAGACATCATGACCTTGGCAACTCTTATAAAGGAAAACATTTAATTTGGCCTGCTTAGATTTTCCGAATGATTATCATGGTGGAAAGCATGGCAGCATGCATGCAGAGATGGGGATAGAGAGGGAACTGAGTGTTGTACATCTTGATCCACAGGCAGAAGAAAAAACTCTGTGCCACACTGGGCATAGCTTGAGCACAGAAGACCTTAAAGCCCACCTCCAGAGTGACACACAGCAAAGTCACACCTACTCCAACAAGGCCTCACCTACTAATTGTATTACTTTCTATGAGTCAAGCATTCAAACACACGGGACTATGGGGACCATACAACTACATTTCAATTCTTGGCCCCAGTAGGTTTATAATGGGATTGTAATGCAAAATATGTTTAGTCCAAATTCTTAAGTCCCTATAGTCTCAATACTGTTTAAAATCCAAAGCTCTAAGTATCTTCTGAGATTCATGCAATCTCTTAACATTAATCCACTGTAACATGAAAATCAAAAGGCAGATCACATACTCCCCACATGGAACAAGATATACATTACTGTTCCAAAAGTTAGGGAATGGAGCCCAGTCAGGAAATACTAGACAAAAGTAAGACAAAACAAAACAAAAACCTAGCTTGGCAAACTCTGAATTCCGCATCTCAGTGTCTGATGTCAAAGTGCTATTCAAATCTCCATCTCCTTTCAGTTTTGTTTATTGTAACACAGAGCTATCTATTGGATTGGTTTCATTCCTTGTGTTTTAGCTATCTGGCAGGGATCCAATGGATCTGGCATCTCCAACGTTTTGGGGTCTCCAAGACAATCCAAGCTTCACTTTCACAGTTTCACACAATTGCTTCTCTAGGTCTCCATGCAGGAAAAGTCTTTGACACAGACCTTGTGACAGAAACTTTCCTTAGTCAGAAAGGAATATTCATTAACCTCTTTCTATTATCATTGCTTCTAAAGACAGAACCAAATGTCCAAAGATACCAAGTTCTGCTGTTGGCTGGAGCTGCAGCATGGCCCAATCATTCAATTATATCTTCACTGTCTCTTTCTGTTTTTGATGGTTTCCATCATTGCCTAAACTCAACTGTTCTGGAACTCCATCTGTAGACTATGCCAACTATGAACTCAGATATCTGCATGCCTTTGTCTCCTGAGTGCTGCGATTAAAGGCATGTGCCCCCATGCCTAGACATAAACTGTTTTTAATTCCTTTTCAGAAGATGGAATCTTAACTTGGTGGGATTTTGCTATGACATCACAAATCCATTTATTCCACTTAATGTCTTTAATGTGTTTATCTGTTTGAACATGGGATTTAGCTCCTTTGTACGTCTTGGTGCCCATATTTTATGGAACATACACTTTGTAATTTTCTTTGTTCCATTTCATCAAACTGTTCTTCATATGAGTGAACCACAGGACAGTCTACGTTAGGCTGTTTGAGGTGTTCTAAACCTCTTCAGACAGACTCTTCAGACAAGGATAAGAGCAGCCACATTCTGCACCCCAACATCCTAAGAATGATCTCTAGGCAACATACTAAAATTCTTCTCCTCTGAAATTTCTTGAGCCCAGCACCCACAGTTCAAATCACCTACAGCACCACTGTCTTCTATGTTCTTAGTAGTATGGCAAATTATTCCCAATTAAAACACATTCCACTGGTGTGGCTAGAGCAGACACTTAGCTGGTCTGCTCCCTGTTGAGGACACCCTATCCCCAGACATCCTAGAACTCAGAGCAGCAAGTAAGAACAGTCACACACTGCCCTGTACCCCAGAGCAATAACAGGCAGCAGGGGTTGCTCAGGACCCACCAGGCACCCAAACCCCACCCCTGTGGAATAACATTCCCCTTCCGCCCCTTGCCTGGTCCTTGAGGCTAGGACAGACACCTAGCTGTTCTGTTACCATGAAGACACCATATCCCAAGACATCCTAGACAGCAACAGAACTCAGAGCAGCAGACACCATATCCCAAGACATCCTAGAGGAGACACTACACTCAGAGCAGCGGATACCATGTCCTGAGACATCCTAGAGGAGACACTACACTCAGAGCAGCAGACACCTAGCTAGTCTGCTACCATGGAGACACCATATCCTGAGACATCCTAGAGGAGACACTGTACTCAGAGCAGCTGGAACTCAGGATCACAGGATCACAGAGACATCTGGACCCTGAGGAGTTCTGACACAAGCAAGATAACTGTAAAGGCAGGCTCCAGTCATAGAAAGTGAGTGCAGGTAGCACTAAAGTTAACCAGATGGCGAAAGGCAACCTCATGAACATAAGCCACAGGAACAAAAGTTACTTGGCATCATCAGAACCCAGTTCTCCCACCATAGCAAGCCCTGAACACCCTATCACACCAGAAAAGCAGGACTCAGAATTAGAATCACTTCTCATGAAGATGATAGAGGACTTTAAGAAAGACATAAATAACACTCTCAAATAATTTGAGGAGAACACAGGTAAACAGCTAGAAGCCCTTAAAGAGGAAACATAAAAATCCCTTAAAGAATTGCAAGAAAACACAACCAAACAGGTGAAGGAAATAAACAAAATCATCCAGGATCTAAAAATGGAAGTAGAAACAAAAAGAAAAGGGAGACATATAAATAAAAACTGAAGAAATTAAAAAAATAATCAGATCTTACTACAAATGTAATACACTACATAAACAAACCCAAAGAAAAAAAACCACATATCATCTCACTAGATGCTGATCTTGGAAAGATCAGGAATTCAAGGCCCATACCTAACCATAGTAAAAGCAATATACAGCAAGCCAGTAGCCAACATCAAACTAAATGGAGAGAATCTTGAAGCAATCCCACTAAGATCAGGGACTAGACAAGGCTGCCCACTCTGACCCTATCTTTTCAATATAGTACTTTAAGTTCCAGCCAGAGCAATTAGACAACAAAAGGAAGTCAAAGGGATAAAACAAAGAAAAGGAAGAAGGCAAAATTTCACTATTTGCAGATGATATGATAGAATATTTAAGTGACCCTAAAAATTCCACCAGAGAACTCCTAAACCTGATAAGCAACTTCAGCAAAGTGGCTGGATATGAAATCAACTTAAACAAATCAGTAGCCTTCCCATACTCAAAGAATAAACAGGCTCAGAAAAAAATTAGAGAAATGACACCCTTCACAATAGTCACAAATAATATAAAATACCTTGGAGTGAATCTAACCAAGCAAGTGAAAGATTTGTATGACAAGAACTTCAAGTCTCTGATGAAAGAAATCAAAGAAGATCTCAAGAGATGAAAAGATCTCTGATGATCATGGATTGGCAGGAATAATTTAGTAAAAATGGCCATCTTGCCAAAAGCAATCTACAGATTCAATGCAATCCCCATCAAAATTCTAACTCAATTCTTCATAGAGATAGAAAGAGCAATTTGCAAATTCATTTGGAATAACAAAAACCCAGGATAGAAATATTCTCAACAATAAAATACTTCTGGGGGAATCACCATCCCTGACATCAAACTGTACTACAGAGCAATAGTGATTTAAAAAAAAAAAAACTGCATGGTATCAGTACAGAGACAGGCAGAAAGATCAATGGAATAGAATTGAAGATCCAGAAATGAAACCATACACCTATGGTCACTTGATCTTTGACAAAGGAGCTAAAACCATCCAGTGGACAAAGGACAGCATTTTCAACAAATGGTGCTGGTTCAACTGGAGGTCAACATGTAGAAGAATGCAAATCAATCCATTCTTATCCCCTTGTACAAAGCTCAAGTCCAAGTGAATAAAGGACCTTCACATAAAACCAGATACACTGAAACTAATAGAGGAGAAGGTGGGGAAGACCCATGAATACCTAGGTACAGGGGGAAAGTCCTTGAACAGAACACCAATGGCTTATGCTCTAAGATCAAGAATTAACAAATGGGACCTCATAAAACTGCAAAGCTTCTATAAAGCAAAGGACACTTTCAATAGGACAAAATGGCAATCAACAGATTGGGAAAAGATCATTACCAACCCTACATCTGAAGAGTGATAATATTCAATATATACAAAGAACTCAAGAAATTAGGCTCCAGACAACCAAATAACCCTATTAAAAAATGGGGCACAGAGCTAAACAAAGAATACTTAACTGAGGAAACTCGAATGGTCTAGAAGCACCTTAAGAAATGCTCAACATCCTTAGTCATCAGGGAAATGTAAATCAAAACTACCCTAAAATACCACCTCACACCAGTCAGAATGGCTAAGATCAAAAACTCAGGTGATAGTAGACACTGGCAAGGTTGTGGAGAAAGAGGAGCACTCCTCCATTGTTGGTGGGATTCCAAGATGGTAACAACCACTCTGGAAATCAGTCTGGCGGTTCCTCAGAAAATTGGACATAGCATTACCTGAGGACCCAGCTATACCACTCCTGGGCATATACCCAAAAGATGCTCCAACATATAACAAGGTCATATGCTCTACTATGTTCATAGCAGCCTTATTTATAATAGCCAGAAGGTGGAAAGAACCCAAATGTCCTTCAACAGAGGAATTGATACAAAAAAATGTGGTACATTTACACAATGGAATATTACTCAGCTATTAAAAATAATGAATTCAAGAAGTTCTTATGTAAATGGATGGAACTAGAAAATATCATCCTGAGTGAGGTAACCCAAACACAAAAGAACACACATATGGTGTTTACTCACTGAAACTGGATATTAGCCCAAAAGCTTGAAATAGCCAAGATTCAACTCACAGACCACATGAAGCTCATGAAAAAAGACCAAGTCTGGATGACTAGGTCCTACTTAGAAGGAGTAACAAAATACTCAAAGAAGTAAATATGGAGACAAAGTGGAGGACAGAAACTGAAGGAGGGGTCATCTGGAGACCATTCCACCTGGGTATCCATCCCATATGCAGTCACCAATGATGCTGATGTGGATGTTAGGAAGTGCATATTGACAAGAGACTGATATATTTGTCTCCTTAGAGGTCTGCCAGAGTCTGACATATTCAGAGGCAGATACTCACAGCTAACCACTGATCTGATCAAGGGGTTCCCAATGGAGGAGTTAGAGAGAATACTAAAGGAGCTGAAAGGGTTTGTGGCCCCATAAGGAGAGCAACAATACCAACCAACCAGAGCTCCCTAGGATGTAAACCACCAGCCTAGGAGCACATGGGGGTGGGGACCCATGACTTCATCTGTGTATGTAGGAGAGGATAGCCTTGTTGGGCGAGGTTGGAGAGGAAATCCTTGGTCCCATGAAGGCTGAACACTGAGGGTGATGGGGGGATTCAAGGGTGGTGAGGTGGGAGTGGGGGGGTAGGTGGGAGCACATTCTCATAGAAGCAGGAGGAGGGGGGATCGGATAGGAGGGTCCTGGGTGTTGGGGAAATGGGGTAAGGAGATAAAATCTGAAATGTAAATATAATATCCAATAAAAAATGCATTCCACTGCTTTCTTAACCCTTTGGCCCAAATCCACAATTCTCCAAATCAAATTATGGTCAGGTCTATTATAGAATAATTCCATTCCCTGATGCCAACATCTATCTTAGCATTTTACTGGTGGGAAGAGACACCACAGTAACTCTCATAAAAACTGGGACTTGCCTATGCTATAAGAGGTTTAGTCGATTACTGTGATGGTGAGAAGCATGCTGGAGTTCAGGCAGACGTGGGGATGGAAAAGAAATTGAGAGTTCTACATATTAGGTGGCAGACATCGGGTGAATCTATGCCACACTAGGCATACAGATTGAGTATAGGAGAAATAAAGATAAAGTCCACAATAACATACTTTCTCTAAAAGGTCTACCCCTACTTCAAAAAGCCACACCTCCTAGCAGTGTAACTCCCTATGGGCCAAGTATTCAAACAGATGAATGTGTGTGAAGGGCTGGGTCGTGATACCTATTCAATAAACCACACAGCTATTATAAATTGTATTCAAATTTATCTAATATTTAAATCGGTTACCCTCAAAAACCTCATCAGGAATATTTAATTTGGCTGCATAAATATATAGAATAGTTAACACATTGAAATTATATTTCCTAAAGTATAATGCAGGAATCTAAAATGCATTTAACAAAAATATAAGCATTTAAATAAATTATGTAATACAAGTCTATAAAATACTTCCTACAGAATTATGTAAATCTTTAATCATCAAAATAATTATTAGCAGTTATTACCTTGGTATAAACAATTGAAAATTCTAAAATCACCTTTATTTAAGTTCATACAATTCATATCACTTACATATTATCTGAAATGTGTAAACCAAATTTTGCTTATCAAAGATCCAACAACGTACTTTATTTCCACATTCATTAATGTCCCAGAATTTACAAGTAAAATCTGATGTTGCTGCAAATAATAGTGGTCCAGGAACAGCTCCTATAAAATAGTCAATGATTAGAAGTACTTCATACGAAATAGAATAAGAATCATTTCTTCTCAAAGCACACACACACACACACACACACACACACACACACAAACACACACACATGAGATCAATGTGCTGCTATTAAATAAAACACATTTTATTCATATCTTTTATTTTAGTTTAGCTTAAAAGCTAGTGAGATTTCATAAATCTTCTATCATTCTTAGTTTTAACAAACTCTTACTTTATTTCCCCTCCCTTAATCTTATCCCCATCCTCTTAAAACCACAGCACCCAGTATTTCCCGCTGGGGTATCATATCACATGAGTTTCATCATTCTTGTTTATATACTTTTACTCATTCTGCAAGATAATTGTTGCCCATGCAACTTCATAAAGACTTCATTTGTTTCAAGGCTACCTCTGGTCCTTCTTTTGCTGCTCTATTATTTCACTCCCTGCCCAAACCCATCTGTTCCCTATATTTTTCCTTTCTACTTCCATCTCACTTATATTCTGACATCCCTCCTCTTCAAATGCTTCCTGCCAAGCAATGGGATATTTATACTTTCAACATGTACTTTGGATTAAACCTACAAATGATCAGAAGCTAGGGTCCACATATGAAATATTTAGAGTTATGTTATATCGTTGGACATGAGTAGCCTCAGTCAATATAATTGCTTTTGGTTATATCCATTTTTCTGCAAGTTTCTCAATGTCACTTTTTCATTACTGGTAAGCAAAGTTATACTATGTATGAGTATGCATTCTCAGGGTCCATTCATCAGCTGATGACCACCAAAGTTGCCTCCATCCCTAGCTGTAGTGCAATATAAAATCAATGATCATGAATATGCTAGTATCTTTGTTATAAGATATCAATTCCTTTGGCTATATGCCCAGGAATGGTATAATAACATTTGTAATAAGAATTATTTCAGAGTTTGAACAGATGTGTCCCACATTTGTAAATAATACTCTTCATGAAGACATGTAATATGTAACTGAAAATCTCAGTGTAAAACAGAACTTATCTTTCTGTTGGTTATTGGTCAGGGAGGCTGTTGAGGCACTTGAAATAATATGGTTTAAGGCCAGTGATAATAGTACCACCACATCTAGATGATAAGACCTGATTACTGAAGACACCATATGCTTTGGTCACAAGACACAGAAAAAACAACCCTGAAATCTCTCTGCTGACTAGCATTCAGAAGGGTGGGTGAGCTATGCAGGCTGAAGAATAGTAGGGTACTATCTGTGGCCAGAGCCAACTACAGTACAAAGCTTTCAGGCAGGTAGTGCCCATTGTACAATAGTGGCAAGATTATTTATATGGACAACCAAATCCTTTCTTATTAAACTGGAGAACTTCCCTGCAGGAGGAAATTTATGAGTACTACTATAATTATGTTAAAAAACTATGATTAGGGAAAATATTTCACAGAACACATTTCTTATGGAATCCACAAGCATACAGAAACAAGTATAATGTTACTTTGAATATGTGGATGTTTATGTAATCTATCAATGTAATTTGTATGTGATAATAAAGATACTTCAGCTCCAAATGAAAGGCTTCAGCTAACACCATATAATTGATGCCTATTTTGTTTAATTGGATGGCTTTTATTTTACCTAATTTCTCTCTGTATTTACTTAGCAATAAATATTTCATAGCAATCTCATATTCATTTTTGTGTCACTTTATATTATTATTTATCATGAAGTTTAAATATACGTGACAATTTACATACCAAAGGTGAACAATTTTGTACACTGAATATAGCTGAAAACACATACCAGTGAATCTCCAAACTGTATATGTAAAACCCAAGGCCATTGAATTCCAACTGGCAGGTACACTTCTGAAAGCAAATAGCGATAATATTACCTATGAGTCACACATGCTAGGTTTATGTTTTTAAATATAAATATTATACTTAATTTATACCACAAATATTTAGCTAGTTGGCAGAAGTTCAATTTGGCATATGAACACAGTGTATATCTATCCATTTACCCATTATATAACATGACGACTAAAAACTCAAACCCAGTAATTTCTTTCCATGGGAAAGAACTTTATGGATCAAATCTGTCTGAACCACATTTTTTTTCTGAAATAACTCAGCTCTGTCTAGGTCTCATGTTTACTTTCCTCCCTCTGCCAGGTATGGTATTGCTTAGAGTCCATTTCAGCATTGTTAGGTCCATTCTGCATTTTCCTTGTTTGCTATTTGTGGTGTATTCTAAACCCCATAAATTATATCAGTAAGTCTACACTTAACATTCTGGCCATTGGGTTCTAACTAAATGGGACTTTGGATGAAAAAGACAGCTTAAGTCCACACTTTACCTTCAGGTTTCTCCCCAAGGTTACTTGGGATGAGTGAGTTTCATAGAAGTTTGTGTTCATTACAAGGGTTCCTCTCTTACTCTCACTCCCTACAGATTATCCAGGCCTGAATAACACACTATATGCATTAGTGTTCCTTACATCTAGCCTACATTTGGTTACAACATTGTTCAGTTTTCCTTGAATCATCCTAATTTCTGAGATTCCCCTCTTTCATGTGTTACCCATATTATATTTACAAATCCAAATTAAAATAAATAGAAAATAACTTTACATCATTTAAAAGAAGAGACACTTGTCCACACTGGTACAAATAAGTCTCATTTATCAAGTCATACACAGAAAGACAGCATCAAAGATAAAAAGGGCTTGTTGGGAAGAATAAAATTTCAGCAGGAACATAAGAAATGGCAAAAAGAAGAATCTAAAATCTGTTATATACATTTATGAGTAAAAGTGAAGAGATTTTTCTTTTTAATTCTTTTATAGTAAAATACTATACAGATATTTAAAAATTTATTCAGTGCCCCTGATTACAGAGACCCTAATCCCTCTTCTCTTTATAGATCCACCTTTACAAATTCCTTCTCCTCTCCTGTTACCCATCCTTCTCTCCTCAGAGACAGAGGAGATGTCTTGTGTACCACTACTCTCTAGGATATGCAGTGACAGTAGGCCTAAGCACATTGCCTCTCAATGAGGCCCAACTAGGGTGTCCAGATAGGGGAAGGTGATCCAATGGCACAGACACTAGTCAGAGACTGCTCCTATTGTAAGTGGATGCACATAAAGACGAAGCTTCTCATCTGCTACAAATGTAGCAGCCCTTATATGTTCTTTGGTTAGTGGTTCAGACTCTGCAGCCCTATGGACCCAGGTTAGTTGACTCTGAGGGTCTTTTGGTGTTCTTAGCTTTTCCAGCTCTATAACTTCCACTCTTCCACTGTATTTTTATTGATTAAACCAAGTATTTGTTTGAGGGAAAAAAAGTAATGTAGATATATATTTTAAATAAGTACCTTGTGAATTGTACAAGGTGACAATGGATCAATTTTGATTTCTACACATACAAGTCTACCAGTTAGACCACTACCATTTATTGAAAATGCTTTCTTTTGTCCATTGTATATTTTTTGATACTTTTTCAATGATGAAGTATTCATAAAACTGTGGGTTCATTTTAGGGACTTCAATTCTGATCCATTGATTGACCTGTCTGTCTGTGAACTAATACCATGCACTTTTTATCACTATTGCTTCGTAGTACAGTTTGAGGTCCGGTAGGGTGATTCCTCCAGAAGTTCTTTTATTGTTCAGAATTGTTTTCCCTATCCTGAATTTTCTGTTTTTCCATATGGAATTGAGAATTTTTTCCATGTCTGTGAAGAATTGTGTTGGAATTTCAGTGAGGACTGTGTTGAATCTGGAGGTTGCCTTTGGTAGGATAGTCATTTTTACTATCTTAATCCTACATCCTAATACATGATCATGGGAGATCTCTCAATTTCCTGAGATCTATTTAAATTTCTTTCCTGGGAGGTTTGAAGTTCTTATAATACAAATCTTTCACATGTTTGGTTAGAGTTACCCCAGGATATTTTATATTGTTTGTGACTATTGTGAAAGGTGGTGTTTCGGTATTTATTTCTCAGCTCATTTATTATTTGTATAAAGGAAGGCAACTGTTTATCCTGCCACTTTGCTGAATTTATTATCAGCAATAGTAGTTCTCTGGTAGAATTTTGGGGGTTTACATATTTATACTATCATATCATCTGCAAATAGTGATAATTTGACTTCTTTGCCAATTTGTAGCCCACTTATCTCCTGTTCTTGTCACATTGCTCTAGCTAAAACTTCAAGTACTATATTGAATAGGTATGTGGAGAATCAAAATGGATCAAGGACTCAACATAAAATCAGGTACACTGAACCTAATAGAAAAGTAAGTGGGAAAAAAGCCTCAAACTCATTGGCAAGGGGGAAATTTCCAAACAGGATGCCAATGGCTCAGGATATAAGATCAAGAATTGATAAATTGGACCACATGAAACAGAAAAGCTCTTATAAGTCAAAAGATATAGTCAATAGAATAAATACACAACCTACAGACTGAAAAAATCTTTACTAAGCCCACATTAAATAGAGGACTAATATCCAAAATATATAAAGAATTCACAAGGATAACCTCCAATAAACCAAACAACCCAATCAAAAATTGGGGTATAGAGCTAAACAGAGAACTCACAACAGAGGAATCTTGAATGGCCAAGAAGCACTTAAAGCAATGTTCAAAGTTCTTAGTCATAAAGGAAATACAAATGAAAAGTACCCTGAGATTCTACTATACACCAATCAGAATGGCTAAGATCAAAAATTCAGGTGACAACACACATTGGCGAGGATGTGGAGAAATAGAACACTCCTCCATTGCTCATGGGATTGCAAACTGGTACAACCACTCTGGAACTCAATCTGGAAGTTCCTCAGAAATTGTAAATAAATCTACCTGATGACTCAGCAATATCACTCTTTGGCCAAAATATACCCAAAATATGCTCCACAGGGGCACATGCTTCACTATCTTCCTAGAGACCTTATCTATGATGGCAGGAAGCTGGAAACAACCCAGATCTCCTACAACTGAAGAAATGATTTTAAAAATGTGGTTCATTGACACAATGAAATACTACTCAGCTATTAAGAATGGGGATATCATGAGTTTTGCAGGCAAATAGATGGAACTAGAAAATACCAACCTGAGTGAGGTAACTAAGACACAAAAGGATACACATGGTATGTTACTCACTAGTAAATGGATATTAGCCAAAAAAGAATTCCTAGGATATAATCTACAGAATTCGAGGAGGTTAACAAACAGAAGGCCCCAAGTAAGAATGCTTCAATCATACCTGGAATAAAGAAGAAAACAATCACAGGAGGCAGAGGGAGTGGTGTACCTGAGTGGGAAAGAGGAGGGATAGGAGAAAAGGGTAATAGGATCAGTTATGTGTGTGTAGGCGGGGGAACATAGGAAGAAGTCCTAAGGACCAACAAAATGAAGAAATATACAATTTGGGGCAGGTTACCCTCTAGAATGTACCAGAGACCTGGGAAGTGAGAGATTCTCAGGACTTAAAAGGAAGGACCTTAGATGAAATGCCAACAGTGGGGAGAGGGAACTTGTAGAGAATACCTCCAGTAGAAAGACAGGGCATCCAGTGGAAGGATGGGGTTGACATCCCACTGTCAAAAACTCTTTCCCATAATTGTTCCTTTATAAACAAACTGTAGAACAAAAATGGAGAAAAGCCTGAGGAAAATGAGGTCCAGTGACAGGCCCTAATTGAGAGCCAGCTCACGGGGAGGCCCCAAAACCTGACAGTATTACTGAGGCTATGGTATACTTACAAACAGGGGCCTATCATGACAACCCTCTGAAAGGCCCAAAAAGAAGCTGGAAGAGCCAGATGCACATATTTACACCCAACCAATGAAAAGAAGCTGGTGACACCTGTGGTTGAATTTGGAAAAGGCTGCAAGAATCTGAGGAAGAAGGTGACCCCATAGGTAAACCAGCAGTCTCAACTAACCAAGATCTCCTGAGATCTCTCAGACACTGAGCCAAAAACCAGGCAGCATAAATGAGCTTTTCTAAGGCCCTTAACACATATAAACCAAGCCTTGCCTCCTCTGGCCTCAGTTGGGGAAGATGTGCCTAACCCTGAAGAGATATGAGCTCCAGGTCAAGGGGATGGATTGGGGATGGGCAACCTCATAAAGAGATGGGGGAAAGGAATGGAATGAGAAATTGTTGGAAAAGGGATTGGGACAGGGCAATGGCTTGACTATAAAAAATAAAACTTACACAAAAAAAGGGAAAAAACCTCAGCACCATGACTATTCCCTTCACCATTTATTTCCTTATACTAAAACTAATCATTATCTAAAATGTTTAATTTATAAAATTCAACATTTTATTTATGATTAATATTTTCATAATTCACGTCTCTATCTTTCTGAATTTTAAATGTAAAATGAATGTATATTGAGTTGAGCAAAGTTAAATGAAACATAGCACACAAACCTTCATGTGTAAATGTATACATCGCTTCTTCTCTATCTTCTCTTCAACCATTCTCAGAATCTATTAAAGTTATCACCCTAATTAACTTTTAATGCTTCCAACATTTATATAATTAATTAAAATGCCGTATCTCTGAATTATCCCGCTCATATTAGATTGCAAACTATGTTCAATGATTGTAGGTGACAATATATTCTTATTTAAAATGTCTTCCATATTGTTTTTCTTTCTTTAGTAAAAATTATTATTTGTATAGGGACTTATCTCAGTATGTAGCCCTAGCTGACCAGAAAAACATTGTGTAGAACAGGTTAGCTTTGAACTCACAAATATTCCCCTTTCTGTCTCTCAAGTGGTCTGTTTATAGGGATACACTGCCATGCCCTGCAGTTGCTTTCCTTTTTAATTATACATGCCAATTGTACAAACCAATGGCTTCTGAGTATATGATGTACTCACTTTCTGTTTTATTTATTTGTTTGTTTGTTTTTATAGGCAGTCTCAAGTTCTTTAGGATGGAAACAAACTCCCTTCATTTCTAAATCTGACCTTGAACTCCTGATCCTCCAGCAGCAACCTTGTAAATACTGGGATTAGAGGCATGTACAAACACTTTCTAGTTGGTGTAATGCTGGACATCAAGCCCAATGCTTTGTGAATATTCAGTAGGTACTCTCCAAACAGCACTACAGTTGTGCCTCCATTTCTTTCTACTTGTTTTGTGTTGTTCTTGTTGTCGTAGGACCTGAAGAGACATGCTTAATATATTTATTGAGATCTCTGTAAAATATAATACATGCCCTTTTATTTATAAACCTCCTACCTACAAGTGACTTTTGTTTCAAATCTAAAATTTGTTTCTAAAATCGTTTGATTAGTCATTTGAGCCACTGTCCAGCTTCAAAACCAAAAGACACCTTTTCTATTGGCGTGGAAAACCACAGTTAACTCCTGTGTGCAGTAACAAACCTTCTTCTGAAGTTCTCCTACTTCAAATGAACTCCATTGCTATCCATAGGAGTCTGAGATTTCATGAAATATCATACTTTCAAAGATTATATGTTCATTTACTGATCACTTATTTTCTACAATATTCTAAAAGTTGTTTTATCATGGACACTCTGTACATTTTTTTCCTCTGTGACATCAGTTTTAGAGAGATGTATACTTGTCTGCTTATATTCAGCGCTGATCTCAAAACATTCATATCAAAGTAGGAACTCTATACTCTGATCAGAATTATATACAGAAAATTCAAGATATCTGTAAATTCTGGGGTGTTCTTCACATTTCTTCTTCTTTTCATTTGAAGAAAAATCACTGAATAACCCAGATTGGCTTCAAATTCACAATGTTCCAGCTTCAGTACTCAGAGTTGAGATCAACAGTTATGTCACATTTCTTTGTTGTTCCTTAGAACATTATTGTGAACATAGTAGCTGAAATTCCAGTATAGCTGCAACTTGTACAGATGTAATTTTTAATTTGTCTCTTTTATCATCTTATAATTTACAAAATGTGTGTGTGTAAAGGCATACTATCCTTTATTCATTTTAGTAATCACTAAAAATCAGAAGACTCAAAATCACATTTCATGAATATAATTCTCTCTCTGCTGAGAACATTTATTGGATATTTCACATCTACTTTAATGAAGTCATTTTATTTACTAATAATTTATATGCATGTGTGTGTTTGTATGTGTGTTTTGTGGTTGAGCAAGGGAGAGAATGGGAGGAGGGAGAGACTGTGTACTGTTGAGGTCAGAGGAAACATCTCAAGATATATTTTTCCATCTGCCATGTGAGTTCTAAGGGACTAAACTTGGGCTCTCAGACTTGAGAGCAAGTGTCTTTATTCACTGAGACATTTCATCAACTCAAGTTTGGGTTCTTTTCCATTTCTCTTATTTGAATTTTATATTTTCATTTATAGAACTGTTCTTTTAGTTGCCCAAATGGAAAGCATGAATATGATTCTAGATATCTCCATATCTCCACAAGGTTATAACTCACCCTTTTAACACAAACAAATATTTTTCAAACCACCAAATACTTACCAAATTATCTCTAAATGTCACTATTTCACACTCACATTCTCTTTTCTCCACTTTCCCCTTTTAACTTTATTCTCCCTACTATCTTCAAATACTCTATTAAGATACTTATCTGACTGCAACCCAAGCCCCGGACAGGCTGGGGAAGAAGGGTCACATGTTTGAGGCCAGCTTGGGTTGCACAAAAAGACCCTATCTACTAAAAACAATACAAAACTAAATATTTCAACTACAGCAACATAGAGGAAAAAACAAAGCATATATCTCTTCAATTTTTCTCATCTTTGTAGAGAAATTAATTATGCACATTATGTGTTATGATCAAACCCTCCCCTATTTTCTTTCCCCTTTAGTTCCTTCTTATTTTCCCTCATGTATTTTTCCATTAAACTATATATTTGCTAAGATATTCCACAATTTCTGTCTCTATGTTCACTCCACAAGTGAGAACATGTCAGAAGTAAGCTATTGGTTTTCTTCTTGTCAGTATTTACTGGTTAGGCCAGAGACATACTTATTAAACAATCGACAGATTTAGTTAAGAATGATATTCTTCTAAGTCTTTTATTTAGGAGAGATGACAGAGGTTCTGCTTAGTCAACAAAATGATGGACTGGGTATTAGTTCTATCTTGCACCTTACTGACATAAATTGGTATAGTTATGCTCTAACTGTATTTTGAGAGAAAAGTTTTATTTTAACAGGAAGGGTGATATGTACGAAGAGCTAAGGTGGGAGGAGTAAGGAGAGGAGGAGGAGAAGGAGAGGAGGAGCTTGGTGATGAGAGAGAAAGAGAGAGGGGGGCCAGACATGGAGGCAGATGTTCACATGTCTCTGCCAGTCAAAGATAGTTGATATATCTAGATTGGGTATTAGGTTACACTTCTGATTGATATTGAGCAATACCAAATTTATAAAGCCATTGGTTAACATTAAAAAATTGTATAAAAGCATAAAGGAGAAGGGGGCATGGGATAGAGGTTTTCTAGGGAGAGGAAATGGGGAAAGAGATGGCATCTGAAATGTAAATAAAACATCCAATTTAAAAAAATGTGCGGAAAGAAAAAAAAGAATGATGTTCTTTTATTATATACCTGGTGTAAAAATGAGGGTTAGTTGGGCTCAACGAATTCTGGACAATCACATAAATGACAAATATTGGGTCATTTTAATACATTTAAACTGTAAAAGTTACTGTGGTCCTTTGTTTTTGACACTTATGCTTGCTCATGACTCAGCTGTTAATGTAGAATTATAGTTAAATACACATACTAGTAAGTCAAATTACACTCACATCTGTGTGACAATTTGAAAATTTTTTGATATGGATTCATCATGTATATTCTACAAGGTAAATAGAAGGTTTCTTTTAAAGTTACATTGTTTCTGGTGCATAGAAACCTATATTTGCTATGCAGTTAGAGAGCAATATATTTAATTCCAAAATGGGTTGCTCTTTAAATTAAAGTGAGAATAAATGTAGCATCTGTTTGTGTTACAGAAAAATCGCAAGTAAAATATGTAAAAGGAAAAATTATACTTATACATAAATTTTCACAATATAAATATTTCTACTTATATTTCCTAAAATAAAATACGAGAAATAATTTGCTGCAATTATTTGAACTCTTTCTAAATGTATCATTCTTATGTGCTAACTTCTCAAAGTATAAAAATTACATACTTACTGAATGATAATCAAGATGACAGGTATACTACTTAAATGAGAAAAAACAGTTGCAGAAAAGTAAAAGGCAAAAAACAAAGGTATTGTATGACATTTGGTATCACATGTTCCAGAAACAGCATCAATCTCTTGACCTTCCTGATCAACAGTTATCAATCCTTCATTAATGCAAGAACAATTGTAGTATGCCTATTAATATTGAAAATAAAAATGGGATTTCAGAAATAGCCACATATAATAGCCTAATTATTATGAAAGTAAAAATTAAATATTCAAGAGACATTTCCCAGGGTTTTGTTTCCTATGGTTTTCATACCATTTTATTTGGTGATTTTAAAATACAATCATCTAATTTACCCTTCCTTTCCTCTTCTCAAAGCCTTCTTTTGTCCCTATTTCAAATTAGTAGCCTCTTTCACTGTTTTATATACTATTACACATACATGTATATACATATATATGCATATATGTAAATATATATGTAAATGCAACTTGCTCAGTCTGCATAATATTACTTGTATGTTTAGTTTGGGGGCTGACCACTTGGTATTGGATAACCATTTTGGTGTGCTCTTCATGAAGAAGTCTATTCCTTTTGTTCTCAGTATTTCTTTAAGATTTTAGTACATAACAGAAACTCACAGAAGTCTGTCAGCCTCTACAAACAGAGTACTAGAATTAAGGCATATACCATCACATTGAGCTTAGATGCCTACTTTCAATGAACATTCTCATGCTAAACCTGTTCTATATTACTTATAAATTGAAAATTAGTTGAAAAATATGAGATATTTTACTTGCCGGTGAAACATATGTAGGTGTTTGTGGGTGTATGACTGTAAATAAGGCATAATCCTACAAATTTTAGAAATATTAATTAATTATAAAAGTTTTACTATTCTTGGATGTCAATATATATTAAAGGCATTTAATGATAATAACATTATTCATTTGCTTAATTACATTTTATCTGAGATGTGAAATGTGGACATTAATCTGACTATGAAAGATTGTGTAATTATGTTAAACTTTTTTGTGTATAATCATAAACAGAATTGATTTTTACTAAGGAGAGTAGAAACATTGTAGCAGAGATCAAATTTTGTAAGAGCATTGAAAAGCAACTGTAATCCAATCATTGGTGAGGAACACATAAGCATGCATGAATGCAAGCACATACACATATACACACACGCACACACACACACACACACACACACACACACACACGACCTATAAGCCTTCTCATCCCTAGTAAAAAAGAGCAGTCGTTGAGATTCTCCCAACAGGAAAAAATGGGACATATTTAGTGAAGAATTCTACAAGACTTTCAAGAGTCAACACCCAAACGCCTCAAATTATTACAGAAAATGGAAATGGAAGGAACTTAGACCAATCCATTTTATTGAGTCTAGAGTTACCCTGATACCAAAACCAAATAAAGACTCAAGAAAGAAAGAAAATTAGACATTAATTTTCCTTATGAAGATACACATAAAAGTACTCAAAGTTTCTTGCAAACTAAATTCAAGAACATATTAAAATGATAAAATATCATGATCAACCAGCTTTCATCCAAGAGAGGTGAGTATGGTTGGACACATGAAAATTCGCAAATGTAATCAACATATAAAGGAAATAAAAGAAATTTACATAAGATCATCTCATTAGATGCCTAAAATACTTGACAAAATCCAACACCCTTTATATCAAAAGTTCCAGAGAGTTAAGGATAAAAGAGACATACCTAAATAAAACAAAAGCAATTTACAGCAAGCCTATAGCCAACATCAAATTAACTGCAAGCCTATAGCCAACATCAAATTAACTGGAAAGAAATTCAAAGCAATTACACTAAAACTAGGAGAAAGACAAGGTTGTCCACTCCCTTCTTAGCTGCTCAATAGACTATTTCAGTCTTACCTAGAACAATAGTTCATGGAAGGAGACCAAGGCATTACAAGTTAGAAAGGAAAAAGTCAAAATATATGCATTTACAGATGATACGATATGTCAGCAATCTGAAATTGTCCTCTAGCAAATTTCTACAACTTGATAAACACTTGAAGCATAATAGCTGAGTACAAAATTAATTTTAAAAATAGAAGAGCCCTCCTATGTCCAAAATGATAAGTTGACTGAGAAGGAAACAGGGAATCAACATCTTACAATAGAGGAAGCCTATAGAATTGGAAGAGGTTTTTTTTTTTTTTTTTTTTTTTTTATAAAATCAACATCCAATTAAAGTTCTACTACTCAAAATACGTAAGCAACTCAATTAAGTATAAAAGCCAAAATCATCCAATTAAAAATGGAATACATATTTAAACATAGGATTTTCAATAAAGGAATCTCAAATCAAAAGATACACATAAAGAAATGTTCAACATCCTTAGCCATTAGGAAAATGCATATCAAAACAACTTTGAAATTTCAACAGTCAGAATCACTAAAGGACTAATGCACAAAGGATGCTCCATCCTACCACAGGTAAAATTGCTCAACTCTGTTCATTGTGGCTTTATACATAACCAGAAATTGCAACTTACCTAGATTTTACTAAACAGAATAAAGAATATGTGGCACATTTACACAATGGAGTATTTCTCGGCTGTTAAAAAAAGGTGGCCTCATGAAATTTGTTGGCAAATGAATGGTACTAAAAAATAAATCCTGTGTGAGGTAACCCATACCACATGGATAAACGTGATATGTAATAATTTATAAGTGGAGTGGATATTAGCATTAAGGAAATAATATTTATGCTACAATTCACAAACTCTGAAAGTTTATGTGGGTTCAAGTGCTGAAAGGCTTCTCATGAAGATCTCCAGCCTGTCTGGGTGTCGGGGTGTGGGCCAAGGGGAGAGAGTGCGAGCAGGGAGGGGGAATCACTTCCTTTCCCTCCGCTGCTGCCTCTACCTGCATCCCCACTATCGCCACCAACTTGCTCCCAGATGCTGCACCTGTCAATCTGAGCTGAGCAGGTCTGGGCTGAGCCAGTGAGAAGCCAGCTAACTAGCAAGGAGCACAGGAAGGGTCCTGAAGGCCCTTAGAGAGAACAGATCTCTTCCAAGTTATAGCTCTTGTGACAGAAACTCTCGGACAACTGAATGAATCTTGCACACCTTTACTTCTCCTGAATAGGATTTTTATATACAGTTGTGGGGTGGATTAGGGTCTGGTAGCAGGTAACTCCTATTGGCTTGGTTGTAGAGCTGGGAGATACCTCAATACCTCATCTATACCTAGTAGAGCCTGAGGCACTATTCCTACATGACTAATTGCCATAGACCTCTCTGTGGGAGGGGCTATGAGGAGCTGAATCTAAGTTAAAGAAACTAGGGCCCAGGAGCAAGGCCAAAGACCATCCCTTTAGTATCTCCAGGGTTTGAGGCCTACACTCAACCTGGTACCCAGCTGCCTCTCAGAGCCCACTGCTCCACAAGTTTAGATATATTTAGGTCTCTAGGGCAGATTCCTTGACCTCCTTGAGGAGGAGAAATTAAAAAAGGTTTGTTTGTAGACTGCCTGTCTCCAACAAATTTCCTGTCTTAGACAGGAGCTTAATTTTAAAAATAGAAGAGCCATCCTATGTCCAAAATTATAATTTGACTGAGAAGGAAACCAAGGAGGAATCAGATGGAAAGGGAGTGAAAGAAGACAGTTTCAGAAGACAAAGCTAGAATCAGAGAGCATAGGGCATTATAGATACCTAGTCCAGTAGAGGATTCTTGGAATCTATGCTGGTGACCCTAGTGAGGACTCTTAGTAATGGAGGATATGGTCTCCTAACTTGACTGTAGCCACACAAGGCTTTCAGTGGTGAGACAGGGTTGCATTCATTTGAGTTGTTGGCTGAGGGAGTTCCACAGCCTGGACCTGCCAGCAAGGAGCCAACAGGTAGGCCTAGAGTGCATGATGTGAATCTCATAAAGAATCAATAAAAAGTTAAAAAAAGAAGAAGAAGAAGAAGAAGAAGAAGAAGAAGAAGAAGAAGAAGAAGAAGAAGAAGAAGAAGAAGAAGAAGAAGAAGAAGAAGAAGAAGAAAAACAAATAAAAAACAACTATCCCAGCCCTCCAAACTGATTTCACGTTTTAAGGATCCTATGACCTTCTATACCCATCATACTGTGGACCGATACTCTGATACATAAATTTTGGTGGAACATATTCAAATTATGTCCAAACCATCACACTTATGATAAAATTTAATTAATGAGTTAGACATGGCAGGTGATTAATAACAATAACAATTAGTGCTTTTAAGTTACATTTACATTTCTCCCATATTTTAGAGACTTAAATAATATTTTTAATACATAGCATTTTAGGAGAGGAATTTTTATAAATATTATAAATCTTCCTTATTCTAATGCTTGTTAAAAACCATGTTATATTAAAGTTAAATGCTACTAAGCATGTTAATATAATGTCTACAAATCAGTAAATATACTATTTATTGCTCTGTTTTCTTCACAAATATCAGGAGACAAAGGAAAATATAGAAAAGATTTTTCTGTCCCTAGATATATAATTTTGTTCCAATGAAAAGGTAAACACTGAAGAAAACATAATTAGCTGCTATGAAAAATGCCCACAGGGGCTGGAGAGATAATTCAGCCAGTGAGATGCTAAGAATGGGAGCCTGGTTTTGATCACTGGCACCCACATTAAAACCCGCCATGGTGATGTGCTTGTAAGCCCAAAGTTGCAGATGCAGAAATGTGTGCTTCCCTGGGGATTTGGAGCCAGGTACTCTAGCCTACTTGGGAGAGCTCCAAGTCTGTGAAAGCCTGCCTAAAACTTGAAGGTGAACTATTCCTGATGAATGACATCAGACATTGTCCTCTGACCAGTACTCCCATTTACCTAATTTCTAACTGAATTCTTCTTTGATTTTGGAGTATCAAATACTTTCATACACACACAGGTGTGTGCTTCACATGTGCACAACCCTTTGGTTTGTGAAAGATTGTGATCAAAATTCAGTGAACGCTGCTGAAAGAGAATTTGGTAAACAAAAATTAGGTTTTCTTTGAATGTTGCTAAAATGAAAAGTAAGGAAAATATCAAAGCAAAATTTTAGAGAGCTATGAGTAAAATCTCATCATCCACAAATCCTGCATGTTGCTGGAGAGGAAGAAGCATAAGAAAATCTACCTTTTTCTCCTTTAGGCTTTTAGTAGCTCTGCATCCTGCAAAGCAGGGAGAGAAATACTGGTTCTCATCTCTTCCACACACAGAATTATAGACTGAAGTTGTGCAGCCACAGTTCTCATTGCACGGAGCTGTGAGGTTTCCAAGTCTACCTGAGCTGTGAAGTTGAGATTAAACACAATTGTAATCACCATCATTTAAACTGTTAATGTGTACATCAAGGTACACAGACAATCCATAAGTGTAGACCTGGAAATATTTTTCACAGATTTATTAATGTATAGTACTCTCTTCCTGTTTATCTGTTGAGATTTTACAAAAAGTAATCAATCACACAATACTTATATTTCCTTGCTTCTTTTACATTAAGGACCTTTATTTGTTCTTATAAGGTCATATGTTTTCATGAGTCTTGTGTACAAAAGAATATTTAAATACTATGAAAGTTGTTAGTGTGACTACTTTAGGATTATTTTATATGTGTGTGCTTTGCTCAGATGTATGTCTATTTACCTTGTGAGTGCAGCACCTTTGGAAGCAAAAGAAAGGCATTGGATCTATTTGGACTAGAGATGATACAGTTATGATCCTCCATGTGGGTATAGGAAACCAAACCTGCACCTCTTGCAGAAGAACAAGTGCTCTTAAATACTGAACCACCTCTCTAGCTGCCTTTTATTAAAAATTTTCAATAAAACTGTCAATTTTCCAAAATGGTTTATTGTTAAAAGCACAAAAGTTCTTGTGACCAAAGATCACTAGGGAAACCAGAAATGTTAAACACACAGATTTTTCTCTCAAAGGAATAAACATATTACCTTTCCATTCATCCAGAAATCTGCAAATTGGAAGTGATTAATAGCCATTTGTTCTATATTATCTTTGGGGTAGTCCATAATTAGCTCTCAGCCAGGACTAAAGGAAGTCTAAATGATCCTTATGTTGCCTGTACTACCATCAGCTCCCCAAAGATCTCACAACCAGGACCAGAGGTGATTAGTAGCCTATATAATCTCTCCAGTATATATATGATCATGACTACACTAGATCCTTCCTTATATCCGTAAGCTAACACTTGCAGTCTATATAACCCATCTTCTTGGGATAAATGACAGAAACCATGAGTTGATTTTCAATGTAGTTATTCTTTTTTGTGCACTGGGCACTTTATATACCAAGAAACCTCCCTGCCAAAATAGTGTGTTTTAATATGATGTTATTAAACTGCCTGTCATTAGACTTCCTGGAGTTTGATTCAGGTTGAAATCAGTCTGAGCCAAGTTTTCATTCTCACTTCTTAGAAATTCATTTTTCTCCCTGCTGTGATACCTACAAAGCCCCTCAATTTGTCCAAAAAAATGAAGCACATGGCCCTCTGAGAATGTAAGAAAAAATATATTTAAATGGATATTAAGATTTCAGGATACTTGGGTCTCTCACAGAAAAGGTGTCTCGACTCTTAGAAGAATGGTACTAACATGGTACTAACTTCTCAATCTTCATGACGAATCATGTTGTACAATTATTGAAATGGTTTTTAAGATTCAGAATACCAAAACATTGAGAGCTATACTGAATATGAAAATAGACCATAAAAGAGAAAAAAAATTCCTGTCAATTGTATTTTTTTTTAAATTCAGATATATGGTAGATAGGTAGGAAGACAGATAGATAGATAGATAGATAGATAGATAGATAGATAGATAGATAGATAGATAGACAGATAGACATGGCAGTATGTAGGAGCTTCAACTGTTCTCCACATTACTTTGTAATGGTATGATTTCACTGATTTACACATCTTGATTTAAAAGTTTGCTAGTGACTAAAGAGTGAATTAATTTTTATCTGAATATTTTCCATGTCTATAAAATTCTGTTTCAAATTATTTGTCCATTTCTGAATGCCATTTATTTTCTATATACTAATATACTACTGTAGCCCAATTTTCCCAATTAATTTAAATATTAATACAGCAAGAAGCCTGTGATTGAGCAATGAAAAAGGAAGACAGGCAGAGATTTTTAGACACAGGAGAGAGAGGAGAGAGAGAAAAGGAAAGAAGATGAAGGAAGAGAAAGATGATACAGCTTTCATGTTGCTTTAAATAGCCACAGGTAGCTATGAATATCTTATAAGGGATGGATAATTACAGAACAATTTGTCTTATATAGGTGGGCAATTTATATCGATTGGCTCTGAGTTCATTGTGGTGTTGTTTTGTGGGGTGAGAAATTACTGATATAAATATGACTTATAAATTACAAACCTCTAGAGTTTTGATTTTACCGGGTTACTAGGATTTGGGACCGCTGACAACAATGGGGCAGATCGCTGGGAATGTGAGCAGAATCTGCAGCAAGAAAACCTCAAGATTGGCAGACACTGCATAGGGCTAGTGATGGAGGTCTTGGGGTTGCTGGAGCCCAAGAGTTGCTGGCAATAGCACAGAATGGTGCATTTTTTTAATATTTCCTGCAACATACCACTATTAAATATTTTATATGATTAGAAACAAGTCTTTTTATATATTGTTTTCCAATGTCTTTTTTACAATCTGTGGAATATTTTTTTTTTAAAGAATGCTTGACTCAAAGACTTTAGTAGCCCTCTATACAAATGATAACTGGCCAAGAAAGAAAGTACGGAAACAATGCCCTTTACAACAGCCACGAATAATATAAAATATTTTGGTGTAACTCCAACCAAGTAAGTGTAAAATGTGCATAACAACATCTTCAAGTCCCTGAAGAAAGAAAGAATATATCAGAAGATGAAATGATCTCCCATATTTATGGGAAAGTAGGATTAACAGTGAAAATGGCCATCTTCCCAAACCAATCTTCACATTCAATTCAATCCCCACCAAAATTTCAACACTATCTTTTATAGAACTTGAAAGAGAAACTCTCAACTTCACATGGAAAAACAAAAACCCAGAATAGCCAAAAAAAAAAAAAAAAAAAAAAAAAAAATCCTGAACAATGAAAAAACTTCCAGAGGAATAGCCATGACCTTAAGCTGTACTACAGAGCAATAGTGATAAAAACTACATGGTATTTGTACAGAATCAAACATGTTGGCCAATGGATTCAAATCAAAGTCCCAGTTATAAACCCATATACCTATGGACAGAGACTTGAGTTTTTATAAAGAATCCAAAACTCTACAATGGAACAATGAAAGCGAATTCAATCAGTGGTGCTGCTCTAACTGGATGTTTTCATGTAGAAGAATATAAATAGCTCCATATTTATCATCCTGCACAAAACTCAAGTCCATGTGGTTCAAAGGACCTCAACACAAAAACAGATGCAGTAAATCTCATAGAAGAGAAAGTGGGAAGTACCTTTGAACATATTAGTATAAGAGACAATTTCCTGAATAGAGCACAAATATCTCAGGCTTTATTATTAACAATTGTTAAATGAGACCTCGTGAAATTGCAAAGCTTCTGTAAGGACAGGACATTGTCAATAGAACATTTCAGCAGCCTACAAATTGAGAAAGGATGTTCAACCCTACACCTGACAGAGGTCTAATATCTAAAATTTACAAAGAACTTAGGAAGTTAGACAACAACAACCCAAATAATTCAGTTTTTAAAAATTGGTCTACAGAGCTAAGCAAAGAATTCTCAACAGAGAGATCTCAAATGGCTGAGAAACACTTCTTTAAAAAAATGTTCAAAGTTCTTAGTCACCAAGAAAATGCATATTAAAACAACTTTTGAGGTTCTATCATACTCCCATCACAATGGCTAAGATCAATAACTCAAGAGATTGTACATGGTGGCAAAAGTCCAGAGCAAGAAAACTTCTTCATTGCTGTTGGGAGTGCAAACTTGTATAGCCACTTTAGAAATCAATTTGATGATTTCAAAAAACTTGGAATAGTTTGACCTTAAGACTCAGCTATACCCAAATGATGTTCTAACATCCCACAAAGTCATTTGCTAAACTATGTTCATAACAGCTTTATTCATAATAGCCAGAAGTGGGAAACAACTTAAATGTCCCTAAAATGAAGAATGGATAAAGAAAACGTGGTACATCTTTTCAGTTACGACTAAAGTATATATTCTACAAACATATATTTACCCATCACAGTCAAACAGCGGACAGTAGGGCTTGGGGACTCTTAATGGAAGATTAGAAGGAAGAATTGTAGACGCTGAAGAAAATAGAAACTCCATAGGAAGACCAACAAAGTCAACTACCATGGACACTTGGGGTTCTCCAAATCTAAATCATCAAACAAAGAAAGTATACCAGCTAGACTTAGGCTTCACTGCACATATGTAGCAGATGTGTAGCTTGGCCTTCTTGTGGGTCCCGAACAACTAGAACAGCAGCAACCCCAAGTGCTGTTGCCAGTACATGGGATATGTTCTTCTAGCTGGGCTGCCATGTCTTGCTTCTGTGGAAGTGGAGCCTCTAGAGACTAAAAATATGGGGTGGAGGGATACCAAGGGAGGGCCCCAACCTGGTCAGAGGAGAAGGGAAATCAGGATGTGGGAAAGATTGTGGGATGGAGTGACTGGGGGTTGGGGAGCAGTGAGCAGGATAGAAAATGAATATGTAAAACAAAACAAAATTAAATTTTAAAAAGGAATGAAGTTAACATCATGTTTTATAGCCTCATGGTCAGCTCCAGTAGCATTTATTGAATAGTAGCTTGTCATATGCTATCCCATTATAGTTGAAAGTGCTATTATTCTCTTTTATAATTTCACTTACTCAGTCCTTTTGTTTACAATTACATTTATGTTGTCCAATATTTAACATTAACTTATCAAAAGCCCTTTGAATTTTGGATAGTTAATCTAAAATATCTATGTGCATGCTCAGGTGAAACCATGTTACACAGATTCTAGTAAAATCTGTTACTTTCTACATACCCTAACACAAAGTTCTAATTTTGATTATAAATCACTAATAATCAGATTAAAATACAAATAGCTATAGGAGATATGTAACCTTAATATCAACAGTAAAAACATGTTTGATTTTCATTTGCATGATTAATAATCTCAGAAGTTATTTAAATACATAAGTTACTGAATTATTAGTTTAGAAAATATCCCTTCAGTTATGACTAAAGTATGTAGTCTACAAATTTATATTTACCTATCATAATCATCATTGATTCCTTGAAATTTTGCTGTTTCACACTCCACAAAAAATGTTAATAGGAAAAGCACAGCTGACACAACAGCAGATATTGCTATTAATTTCAATTTGCTCTTATTATCCATTTCCAATCTGTCAACAATGTAGCCTCCAACAAAATGGCCAATGCCACTTCCTGAAAGTACAAGAGCACCTGAGAAAGGAAAATACTAAACTGTTAAACATGATCTGTTGAGAGTTACAAAAAAATACATATAGATATCATTCCCTCTAGTCTAGCACAGATTTTAAAACAAACCAAGAAACAGAAAATTCTAGAAGAGATGGTATTTGAATAATTCTGGTTTTTTTTTGATATATATATAACAACCCTGTACATGGTTATGGAGCTAGTATAGGTCTACAGGTTCTGGTAGAGATGTTGATAATTTACTCCTAAACACTGAGTGCGTAAAACAAGCAAGCATAGTCCATGCGACAAAGAAATTAAGAGGTACCTTATTAAGAGAAATTATTACTGTTCCACTTAAATGTATAGCCTATTTCTAGAGCCTTAATTGAAAGAATAGGCTTTTTTAAAGCACCGTGTGAACAATAATGGATGAACCGACTCACTGAGATCTCTCATAGATGGTCAACATGAATATTTTTATAACAATCTGAGCCCATAATAATGTATGTTTTCTTTCCACTTAAGCACAAGTATTCAGAAAGAGGAAGTCACAAGAAGAATATGAGCTGGACAAAAGCAAAAGAAGAGAAATAGAAAACTAAGTATAACATAGTACGCTTACACACTAATATAATACAATCAGCTACAAATGTAGGTCACTGTATAAAAATATAATTGATAAAGAACAAAATACCAGTAATAACCCAGACATGAGATTAAATCATGCCATAATAAATACATACAAATGAAATCTTTCATAAAAATGGAAAGAGTGAAGGAAAAGGAAGAAATAAAGATGATGTTTGAGAAAAACAAACAAATGAAATGTGGTTAATGTACTGAGACACACAACTGATAAAATAAAAATACAAGTTCAGGTCCAAAGTGGTGTTATAGGAAGACTCAGGAATAGCTTTTTCTTTCATGGACTGGAAACAAAATAAGATACTTGGAACTTGTCAGAGAAAAAAGGGTGGGTGAAAACTGTAAGTTGTCTGCACAGGAAATAAAACCTAGAACATTCCACAGACTCTGAAGAATGAGAAAACAAGGGGAGAAAATGTTCTTTCTCCTCAAATACAAAAATTTAAAAGGGAGGTGAACTTCTTGATCCTAGGCAGGACAGTAGCAGTGGAAGGCAAGATGTGGCACTGAAGACTGCATCCTGTGGACAAGAAGCCTGAATACATACCAGGCCTAGAAGCTGAAAGCAAGCTAGCTTCAGGAAAGAAATTAACAGGAAGCCCAGTGAAAAGTCAGTTACAGAGGTACCTGGAGGGAGGTTCTCTGGCCAGGGGCTCAGCCATTCCCAGACTATAAATCCTGGCATGGTCTCAGACTTCTCACGAACACCTCATTGCATCAGCTAGGTAAGCAATGAAAAAATTATGGCTTGGGCGAGTGTCTCTGACTCAACATACTGGCAGGTTTGTGCTCGCACATACTGTGGGAGATGTTCCAGGTTTGTGCTCGCACACACTGTGGAAGGTGTTTCAGGCATGCTTCCTGTCTTGGATGTTTCCTGTGCCTCAGGTTGCAAAAATCTAATAGCCTTCAGAGCAGATGTGTACCCATTCAGCATGGTCTATAGACTGTCACGGTTACTGTTCAGTGACAAGAGCTCACTGTAGCACTTCTGCACTTTTCACTGAGTTTCCTATTAATTTCTTTCCTGAAGCTAGCTTGCTTTCAGCTTCCAGACCTGATACGTATTCAGGATTCCTGTCTGCAGGATGCAGCCTTCAGTGCCACATATTGCAGTGTAAACACTGTCTGCATATTCATTGTCCAGAGTAGCACTCCCTAAGTGAAGATAAAACTCAATTAGCTTATATTCCTCCTGTGCCCATGTGGCTAGACAGGCTCTAACATCAATATCTACAGGCAGGGCATACCTAAAAATAAAAGTCAATGTGAGATGTTAGGCACAGCCTGGTTCTGCTCCCATTAGTTAGAGAATTAGAATAATCTGAAAATGCCTTCTACTATTCTCATTGTATTCATTGAGAATTTTAACTCTAGATCATCCATAACGATCTTAGCAGGGAAAATGTTTTCACTCACTTTTCACTTCATCTATTTACATTTTAATATTGCAATTTTGTTTCTTTTAATTTTTCAGACTTTTGTCTTCATTTTAACTGTTTTCTCTCTTCTCTTTTTTCTTTTCATATTTCCCTCTTCATTTTATTTCTATTTTTATCTTTTTAATATTTTTTAATTGCTGAGAATTTTTATGTGTCTCAGGCAAATGGTTCCTTCATTGAGTGACATCCAGCCATTCAATTACCTTTTCGATTTCTCTATATTATTTTAAAAATCACTTCTACCTTTCTCTCTCCTCTGTCCCACATGAACTGGAGGTAAACCCCAGGGCACAGTGTACAGTGAATTGCTGTGTCCCTGAGCTATATTTACTGAAGAATTAGTTTAAATAACAGCACAGGCCAGCTTGAACCTAGTGGGAACTTTTACTTAGTGAAAAACAGGCTGGCATATAATACCACCTATTCACCAGTATGAATGGGGAGGTGGGACTGAGGTTATGTTTCTAGGGCAAATATTAACACAGACCAGGCAGTGGTGGCACAAACCTTTAATCCTAGAACTTGTGGGTTCGAGGCCATCCTGGTCTACAGAGTGAGTTTCAGGACAGCCAGAGCTACACAAAGAAACCCTGTCTCAAAAAAAAAAAAAAAAAAAAAAAAAAAAAAAAAAAAACAAAAGTATTAACACAGTAGCAATCAAGAGGAAAACATAACATAGGGGAGACCACATCTACATCTCTGTTCTATTGTATTCAAGGCTGCAGCAGGGGAGACTGCATGTGCATGGTAAGTCTGGTGATGATGTGCCAGTGTCACACAGTAAAACTATGATTCTAGATGTTAATCTTCATGATAATATATACCTTCAGTCATTCCATAGACTTTTCAGCACAAATTTAGAAACCAACATAATATCTTTAGAGATCTACAATTCCTAATAATGTTATCATTCCCATAGGAGTCACCATGGAGCATGCATACTACAACTTAGGATGCCTACACATCAGCTTCAAGTGCCAGAGTTTGTCCATTCTTTCAAGAGTTGCAGAAATGCTGATATACTCTGTTCTTGACATGGTAATCTGTGTTGAATAATTGTGGTAACAATCAAAAGTCCTATAAACATTTTGTGTTAGAGAGTACTTTTGACAATAAATACAACCTTATACAAGATGCTCGTTATTCCAAGTCACACTGGTGGAAGAATTCAACATGTCATGAAGACTGCCATATAAAAGTAAAGAGTTGTCCATGAGAACTCATGTGGAAACCTCAATATGAAAAAATATGTAAAAATCAGCAACATATAACACATGAACAGTGTCACTGTGTCTTAGGGTTTCTAGTGCTGCACAGAAAAACCATGACCATAAAAACCTCTTTTAAAAGGAAACATTTAACTGGAGATGGCTTATACTGTCAGAGTTCATTATAATCAAGGAAGAAAACATGGCAGCACACAGGCAGACAAGGTGCTGAAAAGGAGCTGAGCGTTCTACATCTGGATCATCAGGCAGCAGATATGAAAGTGGCTATAGGCCTAACTTGTGCTTCTAAGACCTCAAACTCTGCCAATCAGTGACATTCCTCCAACAAGGCCATGCCTTCTGATCAAGGCCATACCTCCTAAAAGTGCCACTTTCAGGTGCTAAGCATTCAAACCATGACCCTATAGGGGCTATTCCTATTCAAACCACCATAGAGTGAGTTGATTGATGTAATTTAAAAGTAAGGAAAACTCAATAAAGACTGTGAAAAATAATATAAAGATTAAAAATGAAAAGCTTGATAAAATGAATCCAAACCAATAAAACTGGGTATAGCAGGATACACCTAAAAGTCAGAAGAGGAAGAAGGTAAATCAGCCTCATATACAGACAGAATTCAAGTTCCCAATCAACCTTGGCTGCATCCTACCTCATCTCAAACAAAATTAGTTAAAATCTTCACCAATACCTTAAATCAAGCTAAAGAAAAGACTATCGCTTTAGTGCTATCAAAGTACAAGAAAAGATGCACGCCACCAATCCCTGGGATCCACACGGTAGTGCAAAAATGTTGACTAGTATAAGAATGTTTTCGTTTAAAGTAAAGGACAAGCATGGCTCATGTCCATTATACAAAGTTGGAATTCTCATAGGTTAGGGTTTTGATATCTGTTTGTTTGTTTGTTTGTTTGTTTGTTTGTTTGTTTTGTTGCAGTTCTCCTTGTTACAATTCACCACAAGTACAAATATCACCTAGCCTCTTTTCATATCACTTTGTGAGAACTGTGCCTCAGGAAAATGGTCTATGTCTTTTAGAATTGTTGACAATGAGGCTTCAAACCACCACCACCAGAAACATCAAATTGTCATTTTTCTTGGTCACTCTCCAGTATTGGCAGTAAATTCCGTTGTGGAAGACATCACAGACTTGATCAATCAAACACAGAGAAATCAAGCTGGTGCTGACTGACTATCTTTTGTAATAGAAAAGGTGATATACATGCTACTGAAGGAAAAAGTAATCATCAGGTACACCCAGATGTTAACTCTGAGAACTAGATAATGCTTGGCAAAGTGTGCCCATTTGGCTGAACATATCATAGTCCCTATGGAAAAACCTATTACTGTTATTTAACTGGATGGATATACTAGTAAATTGAGTTTTAATGATTTATTATTATACCACAATTTAATACATGTCATAACAATCACTGAAGAATTTTCTATCTACAGTAAATTGTGACTAACACAGAGGCCCACAATGGCCAAGATCCAGAGACAGAAACTGAAGAATGCTCAGCTCTGAGTGGAGCATATGCACAGCAGACTCTGGTCATAAGGTTCACGGATCACTGCAGAAGAGGAATCAGAAAGACTGTAAGAAACCAGCACTGTGGCTAACCTCAAAGAGACAGTATTTTAACATGGAAATATGAGTTGGGCAAAAAAAAAAAAATCATGCCCTAGCATGGAGCTATTGGCAACTCTTAGATCCTGGAGTTGGAGAGGGCATTTTCTGTTAAAAATCTACCTTAGGGTATCACTAAGTTTCTTTTAAGAGTCTATCTTGAGGTACCACCAGTCAGATAACTTGAGCTATGGACCTTTGTAATTGATGGTTTTATGGATCCAATCCTCTAAATAATGGAGAAAGTCTCCTCTAGGAAATTTCTAAGGAACTCTCCTAGAACTACAGACTAATTACAAAAAGTAATACTAACTTACTATAGGATGCTTTACAAAACCAAAGGTTAGGCACAGAAGCCTGAAAACTCTGTGGACTAATAGTCTCATTTGTGGATGGACAGGAGTCTTCACTGCTGTAGATAAAAAAAACTGGCTCAACATGCATCCTTAGATGCCAGAGTAGAGCATGCAATTGTTACTATATCCCTTATTTTCAGGCTGATGTATCAGAGTACATAAAGAGATCAATATATTAGCATAGGAAATGGATGGTGAAAAGAAAAGTCTATTCAATAATCTGCTAATGATCAAGGCTTCTGCACTTGTTAATATTTGGCTTGAGTTATTGTTTTGTTTTGTATTGCTTTATGTATCTCACATACTTTATATTCACTTTCTTTTCTTCCTGACCTTGTGTTTATAGAAAGATTAATGTAAATCTCTTTTAATCTTTCACTTTTTACATTAACCACTGTAACATGACTGCTTGACTTTTATAGCCTAAAATCAACTATTATGTTAGTCAATTTTTGATTAATTCTAGAACCTTTAAATACTCCGTTTACAATGCCTTTCAGAGATTCAAATTCTCAATACACTTTCAAGACTGATAATGTATACAATAGTAAATGCTCTTCAGTGTCAAAACATATGACATTGTTTACTAGAATTAAGATTAAATATAATTTTATGTCTTTTAGTATAATTATAGGTGAACAGTTGTATGTATATAAACAGTGTTTCTCTCTGGTATAGCAGGTTGGTCTGATGCTTATTATCTTCTAATCCTAAATAGGTTCCACAAGATATGATTGCCTCTGATCAGCAAATCCTAAAGTACTCAAGTAATGCCATGTGAACCTTCTCCTTAATTTAATAAAAGGCTAGAGGCTGATATTGGGTAGTGGGTAGAGAAAGGTGGGACTAAATGTTTGAGAGAAGGGATTGCAAAAAGAGAGGGGGAGGGGAGGAAGACAGAGGAGGAGGAAGCAGTCATGGATCAGAACTGCATGGCCAGGAAAAATAGCAAGTAACAAAGATCTTTACTTTTTTAATTTTTTTATTGGATATTTTATTTATATTTCAGATATTATCCCCTTACCCTATTTCCACCTCCTGCCCAGAAGCCTCCTATCCCACCCCCCTCCTCCTGCTTCTATGATGATGTGCCCCCACCTACCCCCCCCCACTCCCACCTCACCACCCTTGAATTCCTCCACACTCGGTGTCCAGCTTTCATGGGACCAAGGCTCTCCTCTCCCACCTATGCCAGACAAGGCCATCCTCTCCTACATATACAGCTGGAGCCATGGGTCCCTCCTTATGGGATCCCAGGCTGGTGGTTTAGACCCTGAGAGCTCTAGTTGGTTGGTATTGTTGCTCTCCTCATGCTGGGAGAGTTATTTTAGCCCTAGATCTGCCCAATCTAGGCATATGGCTTGTAAATAAAATACCTGGATTGCATATCTTTTTATAAGGGCTTATTAGGATTATAAATTCCTACTACATTTTGGCAGTTAGAAAAAAATAGCACAGCATAATTACAATGCATTAAGTTCAAACCAATCTGAATCTGAAACATACAGTTTCTGGTGAAAGTAATAGAAGAATCAGTAGTCAATGTCCATATTTAAGGAAAACATTGAGTACAGAGTACTCAAGAAGTACAAGAAGAATACTCGTACACTGAGTAATAGAAAAAAGGTATAAAAGCAGCTGAAAGAAGAATAGGTTGTGGCTTGAGAACAGTTGTTTCTTACACAGGAGGGGAGAGGATATGGGAAGGCATGTAGACGAGGTGTCAGGAAGGTAATGAGCTTTAGAAAGAGCAGTGTAAATTTTGTGTATTAAAATTATGTTGTGTCGGGAGTATTCCTCTTTACATAGTTTTAACAAATACACTCAGATACACTACACTTTCTGTCTTCTGCTTACATGACATATTTCTTAAATACATATGACACTTAAATATGCACCTGGTGAAAATTTTGAAATCAACCCACTAAGAAGAAATATCTACCTGAGAATTTAGAGGCACGTGAAGGTGCCATTAAAAAGCGAGTTTGTAAATATCGAGGCAAAAAATGTGAAGATGCCTTAAAAGTCAAAACCTCTGTGACTTTGCAGAATGTCTGAGTCAGCACCAATGGGTTCCTCAGTAGACACTGAAACAGAACAGATCATATCACAATGATTTTACCTCATCACATGCAGTACTGTGTTTCTATACTCTAAATCTAATTATTGAAATGATGAAAAACTATATAATTCCCGAAGAGACATATTCCATAAGAGACTAGTAGTTTGGTTTCTCTTTACTGCAAATATAGCTTTTACCTATGGATCAGGTAGCTTGTTAAATGTATTTCTCAGAGTCTTATATAGATACATTCATATTAAAGCATTTACTTATGTCAACTAGTGAATACTGTCTAATTTGGCACCATGTTATTTCACTGTGTTTTTTTGGTTCCAATAGGATTAAATATTTATATCGTTTTTAACTCACAAATGTCACAAACATGATTACATTAAGAATTTGTATGCTTGTACTCTCAACTTCCTGTAGCAAACTAGATTTAGAATTCTGTATCCTTGGGAGGACTTTGAGATAATAAGTTTGAGTAATTTATTTCATAATTTGGTTCAGAATTTTTTTCAGGTTGTATCTTTTTATAATAACACTTCAGTATCAGAGAACCCAGTTTCCTAATGAAGAAACATTTACTCTAAGTTTCATCAGAACGATGTTTACAGTTTCACAGGCCCTTGCAGAAGGATACAATTTCATCATTAAGTCACTAAGAATGGGAAGGCGATTCAGTTGCAAGCAAACTATATCTGAGTATTCGGAAACCTAGTCATTAATAAAGCTAATATGAGAGCAAAGAAGCCTCTAGATAACTCCATCCTTCAGACTGTGAACACTTTTGTCACCCCAGGTAACGCTCAAGAGGATAAGCCTCATCTAAATTTTGCACTTATAAATAAGACAGTTTTATGTGAGGCTAGTGAGTTTTGTCACACAGCAATAGCACAGACCACATAATTAGAAATATTTGATCATCATTGCTAACATTTGTAGGCTTCTAAATTTTGTGATACAGACATACACAAGGTAGTATTTGTTTTATATTTTTATGGCTTCAAATAAATCTGCAGTTTAGAGGCTAGAGAGATGCCTCAGTTGGTAAAAATGTTTGCTTTTCTCAAAGATCTGAACTATTCCCCCATAACTCATATCTTTAAAATGCCAGACAGAGAGGCACACACTCATAATATCAGTGTTGAGGGATGGGGACAGGCGATGGTCCTGAAGCCTATTAGCAAGCTAGTTTAGCCTACACATCAAGTTCTAGGCTGGCATATTTCTAAAAAGAAAATAAAGATGGATAGCTCCTGAAGACGCACACCTAAAGTCTGCTGAGTAGCACATGTAGGTGTACATATTTCCATGTGAACGTATACGTATATGAACATCTACATACATGTCAGTAAACACCAACCTGTGTATTTCTCCACATAATTTAGATGTTCACTGTGTGTGTTTGTGTGTGTTATTCAATTACATTTCCTTATGGTTTGTTTTGACTACCTAAGAATTCCCTATTTATTCTAAGTATTAACTTGTTGGGGGCCGACTTTTAGCAGAAAGCGGCTATCAGCTTTGCAGCCATCTTGAGCCATTATACCCTGACATGAGACTTGTTTTACATCAGCCTACAACAGCTGAGCACACTCTGATAATCTTGGTTTAGATACCTTGGGTGTGTGAGATTAAAGGTATGTGAGATTAAAGGTGTGTGACTTAAGAGTGTGACTTAGAAGTATAGAGATCAGATTTAGAGACAAGACCTAAGGGCATGATTAAAGGTGTAACTTAGAGGCATGGCTTAGAAGTGAGACATATAAAAGGCAGAGGCAGATGGCAGAGAGATATACTCTTTAGGGAGACTCTTTAGAGAGTACACCTAGACTTGGGACTTGGACTAGGAAGAGAGACTGAAGAATAAACGGGATTGAAACACACTCTGTCTGGTCTCCATTCTTTGAGTCCGTCCTCACTCTCTCTCTTGATGAACCCCAACCCGCGGACTGGAGTGGCAGCTTGGGCCGGGATACAGTGGCCGCCAAGCGTGGAGTAGAGAGGGCCTCAACATTTTAGGCTGCCCAAAGTGGGGCAGCCTAGGTCTCAACATTAACTTCCTATATTTTGGTAACCATCACTAATCTACTCTACTGCCTATAGATTAATTCATAGGAGAAACATTTTTGCCTTTATATTACCTAATCTATACACTTTTATTTTATGTTTTACATTACTTAAAACTTATTTAAAATGCATTTCTTCATATATATATATTCCAAGGTCAGCATTAAATATTTTATGTTACCTAAAGAACTTTGTGAAACTGAAAACAAATCTGTGTACATAATATAATACAGTAATTCTGATATTTATTGTTGCATACACTGAATAATATTTTTTCCATTGCTTATATCATGTAGCAAATAATTCTTGTACTATGCATATACATTCAGAAAGATAACAAATTATTAAGTTGTCCTTAATTGTGGCTTATTTGGATTCAAATAGGGAATTTTTCAGTCTATAAATTATAAATGCCATGTGATATCAGTGCATTGGATTTATAGATTATTGGACTAAATATTTCATGCATGGACATAGTGATTTCATGAATTATCATTGTATATCTGCTAATTTACCCAACTATTTATTGAGACAAATACTCTTAATTCAATTTTTTTCATGGAATTTTTAGATATTGCTGTTAATTGTGTTTCTGCATTATTTACAATTCTTTAATTATATTTTAGTCTATAGTGCAATGTTTGGATTAGATTAGAGGTACATAATAACAAGGCACAGGTTCAATTGTCACTGTTAAAAGACTCTATGCTTTCTTGTACAGATAAACCTAAAATCAATACTAAAACAGTATTACAATTGATACCTTAATGCAGAAAATTTGATGTGTATAAAATCAAGCTATAAAACATGGTAACATTTGCATTTACTAAAGAACATGTTGAGAAAGAAATCATGAAAGAACTCTCAATAAAAACAGCTATCAAGAACGTGGCCAGAAATGTGTTTAACATTGGAAATAAGAACTTATATAGTAAAAATTGTAAAACATTACTAAGGAATTGAAGTAGAACACACAGAAAGGAAAATATCATACATGAAAATGATATACAGAATTAACTCTGGAAAACAAAAATCTGATTTAAATATTCAATAATTAAGGTTTAAGTGAAACACCAGTAATACTATTTCAGAGCTATTCAAAAACAATATTGATATTTTCAGGGTAGAAATATTATGCTAATAAGCTGAAATAAACTAACACAACTTAGCTGGAAGTGTAAGTATACCTGATATCAAGAGCCACAGTAGACAAAGAAGCATGATCCAGACAAAATACAGAATACAGTAAACCAAAGGTAGAACTCTGTAGATTCAGTCATATATAGCAAGCTGATTTTTGATGAATGATCAAAAATTATACACTGAAGAAGAGGTGGGTTTTTCAATAAATGTCTAATTGCAGACAACTATAAATTCACCCTTGTCTTTCACTCTGTAGAAAACGTCAACTCATAGTTGATTAAAATGTAAACATAGTACCATAAACTCTATCTTCTAAGATGGAACATAGAGGATACACTATATCAGTGTCAGCAATCATAGTATTTTTTGTCTGTGACCTCAGAGGTACAAATACCAGAAGGAATGTAGATAAATAAGATCATTAAAAAAAAAAATAAGAGGCATCTGTACAAGAAAGAAAACATCCACTAGAATAAAAAGACAAACTCTGAATAAGAGAAAATGCATGCCACATATTCTTTGCTTCAAGCATTAATAGACAAAATAGTACATGTTTTGAAGAAAATTAAGAACAAAGAGCAATCCAATTTAAAAGTTTACATAATCTGACTTCATCAAAACAAACATATCAGAAACAAACAGTCATCTCTCTTTAATATTTCTCAATATTAATGGACCAAACTCATCTATAAAAAGACATAAACTAACAGACTGGATATACAAACAAGATTCAGTATTCTGCTATATATAAGAAACACATCTCAAGAACAAAACCAGACAGTATATCAGAGTAAAAGGATGGAAAAGGTCTTCCAGGAAAATGGCCCCAGGAAACAAGCTGGAGTTGACATCCTAATAGACTTTCAACCAAAAGATACCAAGCATGATGAGGAAAGACACTACATATACATCAAGGGGAAAATCCACCAAGAGAAAGTCTCAATTCTGAATATCTATGCCCCAAATGCAAGAGCACCCACATTCATAAAAGAAACTTTAGTAAAGCTCAAAACACACATTGAAGCCCACACAATAATAGTGGGAGACTTCAACACCCCACTGTCACCATGGACAGGACATTGAAACAGAAACTAAACAGAGACACAGTGAAACTAATACAGGTTATAAACCAGATGGATTTAACAGATATCTACAGAACATTTCACCCTAAAACAAAACAAAACCAAAAAAAAAATACACCTTCTTAGCATCTCAAGGTACCTTCTTCAAAATCGACCCTATAATTGGTCACAAAACAGGCCTCAACAAGAAGATTGAAATAATCCCAAGCATCCTATCAGATCACCATGGCCTGATGCTGGTCTTCAATAACAGCAAAAGCAACAGAAAGCCCACATACACTTGGAAACTTAACAACTCTCTACTCAATGATAACTTGTTCAAGGAAAAAAATAAAGAAAGAAAATAAAAACTTTTTAGAATTAATGAAAATCTTGAAATATCATACCAAAATAAATGGAGCACAATGAAAGCAGTGCTAAGAGGAAAATTCATAGCACTAAGTGCCCTGGTGAAGAAACAGAGAGGTCTTACACTAACAACTTAGCACTACACATTAGAGCTCTAGAAGAAAAAGAAGCAAACTCACTCAAGAGGAGTAAACAGCTCAGAGCCAAGACAACCAAATAGAAACAAAGATAACAATACAAACAATCAATAAAACTAAAAGCTGGTTCTTTGAGATAATCAACAAGACAGATAAACCCCTACCCAAACTAACTAACGGGCCCAGAGGCAGTATTTAAATTAAAAGAATCAAAAATGAAAAGGGAGACAAAACAACAAAAAATTAGAAAATTCAAAAAAATCATCAAATCCTACTATAAAAGCCTATACTCAACAGAACTAGAAAATCTAGATAAAATGGGTGGTTGTCTACACAGATAGCACATACAAAAGTTAAATCAAGAGTAGGCAAACCATCTAAATAGGCCCAAATTACACAAAAAGATAGAAAAAGTTATTTAAAAACCTCCCAACAAAAAAAGCCCAGAACCAGATGGTTATAGTGCAGAATTCTACCAGACCTTCAAAGAAGACAAGATAGCAATATTCCTTAATCTATTCCATAAAATAGAAACAGATGAAACAGTACCTAACTTGTTCTATGAAGCCACAATTACTCTGATACCTAAACCACAAAAGGACCCAACCAAAAAAAGAGTACTTCAGACCAATCTCACTTATAAATATTGATGCATACTCAATAAAATTCTTGCAAACAGAATCCAAGAACACATCTAAACTATCATTCACCACAATCAAGTAGGCTTCATCCCAGGGATGCATGTTTGGTTCAATATACGAAAATCCATTTACGTAATCCACCATATAAACACACTAAAAGAAAAAAACTACATGGTCATTTTACTAGATGCTCAAAAAGCATTTGACAAAATACAACACCCCTTCATGTTAAAAGTATTGGAGAGATCAGGAATTCAAGGCCCATAACTAAACATAATAAAAGTAATTTACTGCAAACCAACAGCCAATAACAAATTAAATGGATACATACTTAAAGCAATCTCACTAAATTTCAGGACAAGGATGCCCACTCTCCCCATATCTATTCAATAAAGTAGTCGAAGTACTAGCTAGAATAATAAGACAACAAAAAGACATTAAGGGAATATAAATTGGCAAAGAAGAAATAAAGGTATCACTATTTGCAGATAAAATGATAGTATACATAAGTGACTCCAAAAATTCTACCAGAGAACTTCTCCTGCTGATAAACAACTTCAGCAAAGTAGCCAGATATAAAATTAATTCAAATAAATCAATAGCCTTCCTTTATACAAATGATAAACAGGCTGAGAAAAAAACTAGGGAAACGACACCCTTCACAATAGCCGCAAATAATATAAAATATCTTGGCATAACTCTAACCAAACAAGTGAAAGACCTATATGACAATAACTTCAAGTCTCTCAAAAAAGAAATCGAAGATCTCAGAAAATGGAGAGACCTCCAATGTTCATGGATTGCCAGAGTTAATATAGTAAAAATGGCGATCCTACCAAAGGCAATTTACAGATTCAATGCAATCCCCATCAAAATCTCAACAAAATTCTTCAAAGACATGAAAAGAGCAATTCTCTAATTCATCTGGAAAGGCAAAAAACCCAGGATAGAAAAATCAATTGTTACCAATAGAAGAAAGGCTGGGAAATCACCATCCCTGACCTCAAGCTTTACTACAGAGCAATAGTGATAAAAACTGCATGGTACTGGTACAGATAAACACGTTGATCAATGGGATAGAATTGAAGACCCAGAAATAAAACCCATACTTACAGACACTTGATCTTTGACAAAGATGCCAAGAATATACAATGGAAAAAAAGAAAGCATCTTCAATAAATGATTCCTGTCTAACTGGTTGTCTGTATGTAGAAAAATAAAAATAAACCCATATTTGTCACAATGCATAAAGCTCAAATTCAAGTGGACCAAGAACCTCAACACAAAACCAGATACACTGAATCTAATGAAAGAGGAAGTGGGAAAGAGCCTTGAAGTCATTGGCACAGGGGGAAATTTCCTAAACAGAACTCCAATGGTTCATTCTCTAAGATCAAGAATTGATATATGAGACCTCATGAAACTGGAAAGCTTCTGTAAATCAAAGGTCAGTCAACAAGACAAATCAGCAACCTACAGATTGGGAAATAATCTTCACTAACCCCACATCCAATAGAGGGCTAATATCCAAAATATATAAAGAACTCAAGAAGCTAACCATCAAAAGCCCAAACAACCCAATGGGGAAAAAAATGGATTATAGAACTAAACTGAGAATTCACAACATAGTATTCTCCAATGGCTGAGAAGCACCTGAAGAAATGTTCAAAGTCCTTAGTGATCAAAGAAATGCAAATTGAAACAACCCTGAAATTCCAGCTTACACCAGTCAGAATGGCTAAGATCAAAACCTCAGGTGACAAGACATGTTGGCAAAGATGTGGAGAAAGGAGAACACTCCCCCATTTCTGGTAATAATGCAAACTGGTACAACCAGTCTGAAAATCAATCTGGAGATTCCTCAGAAAATTGGCAATATATCAACCTGAAGACCCAGCAATACTACTCTTGGGAATATACCCAAAAAGATGCCCCACCATACCATAGGGGCAAGAGTTTCACTATGTTCATAGTGGCCTTATTAGTGATAGCCAAAAGCTGGAAACAACCCAGATGTACCACAACAGAAGAGTGTATACAGAAAACATGATTCATTTATACAGTGGAATACTACTCAGCTATTAAGGACAAGGACATCCTGAGTTTTGCAGGCAAATGGATGGAACTAGGAAATATCATCTTAAGTGGGATAGCTCAGACCCAAAAGGACATGCATGGTATGTGGTATGTACTCACTAAGTGGTCATTAGCCAAAAAGAAGACAAAGACAAAAAAAAAAAAAAAAAAAAAAAAGAATACCCAATATACAGGTCACAGAACTCACAAAGTTCAACAAACTGAATGCCCCAAGTGAGGATACCTCAGTCCTACTGGGGAGGGACAAGAAAGCAATCAAAGGAGGAGAAGCAGGGAGAGACCTGGGAAGGAAAGTGGTCAGATAGTAGGGAGAGTGAAACCTGATCTGGTATTGGGTGAGTGAAAAGGACTGAAGCCCTGAGGGCCAGGTGAGAAAATGAAAATAGGCATCCAAGGGGAAAAGGAGGTTGGGAGGATCTTCTAGAATGCACAAGAGGCCTGATAGGTGGAGACTCTCAGGACTCAAAGGGAAGCACCTTAGATTAAATGCAAGTAGAAAGAAGGAATTCACAGAGCTAACCTCAAGCAGGAAGACAGGGCATCAAATGAGGGACAGGGTTGCCATCCCACAGTCAAAAGTCTGACCCATAATTGTTCCTGTTTGAAAGACATACAGGGGTAGAAATGGAGAGGAGCCTAAGGAAAAGAAGGTCCAGAGACGGGCCCAAAGTGGGATCCAACTTAAGGGGAGGTCCCAAGGCCTGAAACAATTACTGAGGCTATAGAGCACACACACACACACACACACACACACACACACACACACACACACACACACACAAACTCTAACATGACTGCCCTCCAGAAGACCCAACAAACAGCTGAAAGTGTCATATGCAGATATTTGTACCCATCCAATGGATAGAAACTGCTGACCCCTGTGATTGAATTAGGGAAATACTTAAAGAAGTTGAGGAGGTAAGAGGACTAGCAGTTTCAGATCTCTCAGACACTGGACCACCAAAAAGGCAGCATACACTAGCTGATAAAAGGCCCCCGATGCATATACAGCAGAGACCTGCCTGGTCTGTGATCAGTAGGAGGTGAAGAACCTAACCCTCAAGAGACTGGAGGCCCCAGAAAATTTAGAGTTAAGGTGGGGTGGCGAGAAGAAGTTGAGCTCAGCCTCATGGCGACAGTGGGGAGGTTTGGAGTTATGGGATATGAAACAGTCAGAGGGTGGACAGAAGGGAGTAAAATCTGGAGTGTAAAAATATAATAATTAATTAATTAATTAAAAAAACATTCTTGCAAACCAAATCCAAAAACACTTCAAAGTAATCATCCACCATGATTAAGTAGGCTTCATCCCAGGGATTCATGAATGGTTCAACATAAGAAAATGTATAAATGTAATCCAGTATATAAATAAAGTTAAAAAAAGAAAAAGAAAAAAAAAACAAAACAAACGATCATTTCATTAGATGCTGAAAAATCCTTTGACAAATACAATACTCCTTAATGTTAAAAGTCTTGAAAAATCAGAAATTCAAGGCCCATACCTAAGCATAATAAAAAACAATTTACAGCAAACCAATAGCAGACACCAAAATTAATGGGAAGAAACTTGAAGCAATCCCACTAACATCAGGGACTAGACAAGGCTGCCCACTCTTTCCCAATCCATTCAATACAGTACCCAAAGTTGTAGCTGGAGTGATTATACAACAAAGGAGTCAAAGGGATAGAAATTGGAAAGGAAGAAGTAAAGGTATCACTATTTGTGGATGATAAGATAGTATACTTAAGTGACCCCAAAAAATTCCATAAGAGAACCCCTACAACTGATAAACAACTTCAGCAAAGTAGCTGGATACAAAATTAACTCAAACAAATCAGTAGCCTTCTTCTACTCGAAGAAAAAATGGGCTGAGCAAGAAATTAGCCAAATGACACTCTTCACAATAGCCACAAATAATATAAAATATCTTTGCATGACTCTAACCAAGCAAGTGAAATATGTGTGCGACAACAACTTCAAGTCACTGAAGAAAGAAATATTTATGTATGGGCAGTATTAACATAGTAAAAATGACCATCTTACCAAAAGCAATCTACAGATTCAATGCAATCCCATCAAAATTCCAATCCAATTCTTCACAGAGACACAAAGAGCAATTCTCAAATCCATCTTGAATAGCAAAAATGATTGTCAACTATAAGAGAACTTCTGGGGGAATCACCATCACAGACCTCAAGGAGTGCTATAAAACAATAGTGATAAAAAAATAAAAACATGTGGTATTGGTACAGAGACAGACAGGAAGATCAATGGAATAAAATTGAAAACCCCAAAATAAACACACACACCTACCGGATTTTGACAAAGAGGGCAAAACCATCCAGTGGATATCAGACAGCATATTCAACAACTGGTGCTTGTTCAACTGACAGTGTGCATGTAGAAGAATGCAAATTGATCCATTCTTATCTCCTTCTACAAAGCTCAAGTTCAAGTGAATCAAGCACCTCCACATAAACCAGATACACTGAATATGATAGAATAGAAAATGGGGAACATCCTCAACACATTGGCACAGGGGAAAATTTCCAAAACAGAACACCAATGGCTCGTGCTCTAAGATGAAGTATTGATAAATGCAACTTCATAAAATTGAAAAGCTTCTGTAAGGAAATTGTCAATAGGACAAAATGGCAAACCAGACATTAACAAAATATATTTACTAACCCTACATATGATAGAGGACTGATATTTCAATATATACAAAGAACTCAATAAGTTAGACTCCAGAGAAAGAAACAAACAACTCCATTGAAAATGGGGTACAGAGCTAAACAAAGAATTCTCAACCGAGGAGACTCAACTGGCTAATAAGCACCTAAATAAATATACAAAATCCTCAGTCATCAGGGAAATGGAAATGAAAACAACCCTTAGATTCCATCTTATACCAGTCAGAATGAGTAAAATCAAAACTTAGATGACAGCAGATGCTAGCAAGGATGTAGCAAAAGAGGAACACTCCTCAATTGCTGGCTGGAATGTAGACTGGGACAACCACTCTGGAAAACTGTCTGGTGGCTCCTCAGTAAATTGGAAATAGTTCTACCTGAGGACCCAGTTATACCACTCCTGGGCATATACCCAAAAGATGCTCCAGCATATAACAGGGACACTTGCTCCACTATGTTTATAGAAGTCTTATTTATAAGAGCCAGAATCTGGAAACAACCAGATGTCCCTCAAGTGAGGAATGGGATACAGAAAATGTGGTATATTTATACAATGGAATACTACGCAGCTATTAAAAACGACTTCACAAAATTACCAAACAAATGGACAAAACTAGAAAATATCATCCTGAGTGAGGTAACCCAGTCACAAAAGAACACACATGGTATATACTCACTGATGTGCATGCTAGCCCAAAAGCTTGGAATACGCACAATACAACTCACAGACCATATGAAGCTCAAGAAGGAAGACCGAAGTTTGGATGCTTCAATCCTACTCAGAAGAAAGAATAAAATGATTATGGGAAGTAGCGGGAGGGAGGGATCTGAGATGGTGAGTAAAAAGGGAGGATAAAAGGGTGGCAGGACCATGAGTGTGGTCAATACTGATGTGGATGCTCACAGCCAACCATCAGACTGATCAAGCAGACCCCAAGGGAAGAGTTAGAAGGACTTAAGGAGATGAAGAGGATTGCAACCCCATAGGAAGAATGACAATATCAACTAACCAGACACCCCAGAGCTCCCAGGGACTAAACCATGAATCAAAGAATACAAATGGAGGGATCTCGTGGCTCCAGCCACAGATGTAGCAGAGGATTGGCTTATCTGGCATCAATGGTCCATTAGAGGCTCGATGCCCCAGCATAGGGGGATTCTAGAACAGTGAAGTGGGAATCGGTGGTGGGAAACACCCTCATAGAGGCAGGGGGAAGGGGAATAGGATAGGGGACTTGCAGAGTGGAAAACAGAAAGAGGGACAACATTTGAAATGTAAATAAAATAACCAATAATATAATGTAGTATATATACATAAAAAATCAGGAGCAGATCTACTGTATGATCCAGATTCTTCAAATATAACAATATAAGCATTTATATTATTATATTTTTAAGGATTCAGACCATGATTTAGGCTATCAACTAGTTTGGTCCAGGCAGCACATGCTCATGCATTCATTCACTAAATGACTAGGAAAGAAAACGAGAGAAAGTAACAGATTAGACTTCCACAGTACCAATCAGGATACATGTTTAAAGACCTAAGGACTCCTGGTTTGGCTCTACCTCTTAAAATTCTGAAAGTATCCTAATATTTTTCTTGTAAATGAACCGTTCTTACCATACTGAACTTTGGGGCACACTAAAGAGCTGTTTATATTACAATAACACCAAAGAAAAATGATCAGTATAGCTATAAATACACATACCCCAAATTATTACTGTACTAGTTACAAATGCCATGATATATAATTAATAAAGTAATTATTAAACAATAAATAGATACAAATAAGTTGTATGTATACAAATAAGTATACAAATAAGTATACATACATGTAAATATGTATGTGTATATATATACATAAATGTATACATAGACATTATAGAGTACTATTACCTATGAAGAAGAAAAGAATCTTATCATTTGTAAATGATTATATGTATGTGATCAGCATGCATTAATTCTGACACCTTAAAGAGAAAGATAAATACAAAATTATCTCTGCAGTATCTAGGAACTAAGAAAACAGATTATGTGCATATGCATCACTGATTATAATAAAGTTGGAGAACTAAAATTGGGGGAGAATAAAAGGTGCAAAAATCATGCAAGGAAAAAGCTTTTGGGATTTACATAGTGCAATGCCCATGGTCTTCAATCATCTATTATGTTACTAAAAGGAGTATCTTAAAAATGATAAAAACATGTATGTTATAACGGTAGGATAAGGGACACTAACTATCATAATGCAGTCGGTTTCTGCTATCTTCAATGAGTAAGATATCACAATGAACTGTAATAATTTAGACAGTTAATTCACTTTATTCAAAGAATTTAAAATAATGCAAACTTTAAATGGCCCATTCTTAAACTTTACAAAATATTGGTAACATTTTCAGCTTCATATTTTACAATGCAAACTAGTTATTGTTGCTTAGATTCTTCATTGCTAATTAATAAGTGTATGTAATATTTGAGTAGAATGAATATTAAATAGGCCAGCTATTGCACACATGCGTGAAACCCTAGAACTCCTGATGCCAAAGAATGGTTAAATGTTCAGGTGTCACCTGAGCAATATAATGCGACATTTAAAAAGCAATTAAATTCTTTATGAAATGTAATCAGTTATTACAATGAATTCGTGATTTCATAAAACAGGCACTTAGAAAATAAAAGAGATGAAAATCTTATATGCACAATCCACTTAGTCCTAGAAAAGGTTCAACTATTAGGAAAAACTGTATCATGAAGACAGTCAATGCTCTGGCCCTAGCTCCTGTTCACATCAACCCTAACAGCCAATTCAGTCCACACAAGAAATGCTAGCTCAGTTCTTCACAGGAACAAACAAGAAAATCTCAGAATTTACATGGAAGTACAAAATACCAAGGAGAGCCAAAACTAATCCAGACAATAAGAACACTGCTAGAGGTATCACTGTACATGATTTCAAGTTATTCTACATAGCATTAATATAAAAGGTATTTTATAAACATAATATAAATATAAAATATAATTAAAATGTATTTTATTAATATAAAATATGCTATTGGCTCAAAAATAGACCTGGTAATAAATGTTGTAGAAGGCCAGATAAAATTCCATGCAACTAGAGCCACTGTGGTTTTGACAAATGAGCCCAAAATACAGATTGGAGAAGGTAGTATCTTCAGCAAATGTTGCTGGAAAAACTGGACATCTGTAGGCATAAGAATAAAGTTTATTCTTGTCTCTCACCCTGCACAAAAAAATTACAAATACATCAATGACCTTCTCCAGTATTAAGCCTGAATATCTGAAACTACTAGAGGGCAAAATAAGTATATTTAAAAACAAGGAAAGGAATATCTAAATATGATTTCAGTTTGGCTTAAATATTGTGATATTATTTTTGAGGGTGGGAGACTATGTGTTGACACACAGTTCTTCCAATTCATATAATTTTATTAAATGCCATCTTTATTTCTTCAGAGAAAATAAACACAAATTTGTATCAAATCAATTAAAAATAAATCAAAATTGTTAGTTGATGAATCATTATCCTCTAACACTATACAACCTGTCTTTAGTGATATCAAATAAGGGAGCTATTTCTTTCCATTATAAAGAAAATGTGTAATTTAATAATTTAACTAAGAGTCTCCAAACCTTGCATGCAAATTTAAATTAAACACCTTGTCATATTTGTAACTCTATAAGAAAATTACACAGGTCAATTTAACTGGTTTGTTAAGAGAAATATTTTACCCAAACAGCATGAAGAATACTCTTCAAATTAGGCTTGATTTTCTTATTTTTAAGTCTCGTGTCAATGGTGGGAGGTCCCCTTCTTTTAAGTCTTAACTTGTGTGCACCTATAGGTCACAAGAAAAATAATCTTTTCTTATCTCAAAGTCAGTATATATAAAAATATACATCATGCATTTTTCCACATTATAATAATCATGTTTGTCATGGAATGGCAAGTGAGTTATATTAAGCACACTAAAACTAATGTGTGTTTTAGAATGCAAAATTTTCAACAACAGTAGTGCTTTGCAAAACACAATTCTTTGATAATGAAAATTTTTTATATTTGCAGTTAGCCATTATGTATGTCTCTTAACTACCAAAAGTGTGATATCTATGGTTAAATTAATTTACAATTTAATGGAGAATTCAATAGCCATATTCAATAAATAACATATGATGAAACAGCTCAGAAATAGCCTCTCAAAAAATGTATTTCATGTATCACAAAGTATTTTATAGGACCAAGTTTAAAGTTTGGTCAAGAATACATAGTAATAATGTAAAAATATTAATAAACATAATTATAACATTTCCATTTTGTATACATATCATTATACTTTCTCACTTGACATGATCTTACTCACCGCCCTCTCCTACCCACTTTATCTTTTCTTCTCATGCAGCCCCTTTTGCCCCCTCATATCCTACGTGTACCTGCCATCACAGCCTCTTTCCTGAACATGTTATGACTATTCTTGACATCTGAGTAAAGTTTCCTGGGTGACACATTTTCCTCACCCAGTAATTTGTTGTTGTATTTCTAATCAGGCTTTAAACCATGGTTGTTGTGAATAGTGCAGTAAGAGTAATTAATGAAGCTTTCACTTTTCATAAATGATGTCTCATTGGCACTTCCTTACTGACAGCTACTCTGGGTGGTGAGGGATCCCTGTTGTTAAACACTGACTTTAATCACTTTAGGTTAGCATATAAAGTAATTGGCATCACAAGTGTCTTTTCATGTGTATATGTCATCATACTCTGTTCTTTTTGTTCTCTGTCCCTATTGCTCTCCCACATGTTGTGACCACCCACCCTGTTGATTCTTCTCCTTGTGAATCTCACATTCTGCTCATGTGTTATCTGTATTTCATTGCTGTCTATCCAGCTTCCCTTATGCTCTCTTCAGACCCTCACTTCATCACTTCTCTAGTTGTCACACCCACAATACACCTGTACACATGCACACATACTCTCACAAGCATCTGAAGATACATGCATTTTTTTTATGTTTGTGTCCCATTTGTGGAAGAAAAAACATTTGGTATTATACTTTCTGAGTTTCAGTAGATTGGCTTAACATAAAATTCCTGACTCTTTCACGATGTTATTTATCTTTATAGTTGAATAAAATTCCACTGTGCATAGATACTGTGTTTTCTTTATCCCATTAAACTGTTTACAAATATCTAGATTAGTTCCATCTTCTGGCTATTATAAATAGTAAGGAAAGATACACAGCTACTCAGGCATACATATGGGAAAGTCATATAATTAGGTTATATCATAGTTTTAGTTTCAATTTTTAAAAAAATTCTAAATATGTATAAGTTTGTGTGTGAGAAAATATGTGCACATGAGCAATTTCCTGTGTAGCCCACAGGTATAGGTAGTTGTGACCAAACTCAGGCCCTCTGCAAGACTGGTATGTACTCTCAACCTCTAAAACATCTCTCCAGCCCCATATATTCTGGATTTTTTTTTTTAGTAGCTTTCAGAATAACTTTAGAAGTTTATATTGCCACCAGCAGTGAGTAAGGGGTTTTCTTTGCCTACATTCTCATAAGCATTAATTCTCTTGAGGACAATTGTTCTGAGCACATTGAGAAGAAATTTCAATGCAGGTTAAATTTGCATTTTCATAATAGCAAAAGATACCAAGTGTTCTTCAAATATTCATTGTCTATTTGTATTTCTTTCAAAACTGATTATTTGGTCAGATGTTGATGGTAAGACACCTTAAATTTTTGCAATTGGAAGATAGAGACACATGAATCTTTGATTTTAAAAACAGCATGATCTATGGAGTGAATTCCAACGCAGCCAGGGCTACACAGTAAATCATGTCCAAAAAAAAATGGGGGCAGGGGGTTCCAGCATAGGCTCTGTTAGTGATGAGATATCCTTTACAGAACTGTTTCAGCTGCTTCCCAAATGTTTATATATATTGTGTTCTCATCCTTCATTTTTGTTTATTTCATTAAGAACTGAACCTGAACATTCACTTTTCACTGACCACTTTTCCTCTTTCCCTGCTTGCTCTTGTCTTCATCACTAGCAAGTCCATTCTATCACTGGCATTAGAGTCTACTTCTTTGTAATTTCATTATGTATTGAAGAGCAGCTGAAGCATTTAGACTCATGGACTGAGTAACTACTGACCTTCCTTTCATAGACAGATGTTGTTGGATTAGCTACACCTGAGCTTATAAGTCACTATAAGTTCTATTACAATATAAAATATGACTAACAATGACTAAATAGATTTTAGTATCCTTTCATATTTAAATGCACCTGTGTACTTTATAGCTCATTAATATAATACTTTGATGTGATCCTGCTTAATTTGATAAAAAAAAAAACTACAAAACAAAGTCAATATTCTTTGTCACAGAGCAATACAAGTCAGAAAACATAGTCATTTTGAAATTGGTTTATCTGTGCTTTGAGAATGGAAACAGAGGGTAAAAGACACTGTGACTAATTATATTCCTTTTTATACTCACCAGGCAAACTAGATGGAAAACAGAGCAGTGGTAAAGTTGTACTAAATGCAATTACAGCAGCAATAAAAAAAGATTTCCACCAATGACGCTGCAATATTCGAAACCTCTGAACATGTCCACTAGTACAGAGAAAGATAGAAAATTTCAGTTAGGAGCTTTTATAAATAAACCATACTTTGTTGGTAGAATATTCTGTTAATTTGCACTCACTTGTAATTTGTCACTAATAATTTTCGGGCTTTGCTGACATGAGCCGGTTGTCAGCATTTATGCTACTGTTTGGTCTTTCCTCCCATCAGAGCCTCACTCCCCCACTTCCATTTTCAGTGACATGACTCAGACAGCAGATGGTCCTGCTTGTTCCTTTTAAAGACTTTCCCCCTTTAATCTCTGCCCCTGGAAAACCAAGACTTGTTTTTTGTTTTTTGTTTTTGTTTTTGTTTTTGTTTTTTCTGGCTCCTGTAATCTTACACCTGGACCTAGGTTGCACTACTTTTCTTGTTTTCTTGTTCTGCATCTGACCCTTGAGGTCACAAGACATCTGCAAGCCCTTCCTTCGGGCCCCTTGTGCTAAGTGTACTTGCTACTTCTGTGGTGATTCCAGTTTTCCTGTAGGATTCATTTGCATTCTTTCTTAAGGTTTCTTTTGCTTTTCACAAAGCTTAGTAGATAGCAATGTAGGAGGAGATATGAAAGACCCTGTACTGGGGTTTGCTACCTTTCTGTTTCACAGAGTGTCTATGGGCTATCAGTATCTCTTCTCTTTAATCAATGCTGAGCAGAAAAAAATAATTTTCAAACTAACCAAGATTTGTTTGTTTGTATGTATATGTTTGTTTTAATCATTTATTGATAAAATTTCAGAAGTCAGTGAATATCTTATTACTAATATTTCAGATCTACACTCATGGAAAATCTTAGCTGGGAGATAGAGAGATGCCCCACCAGAGTTTATGATTATGCCTCACTGGACGTACTTGCAGGGAACAGGGTTTCCAGTAACCACATAGTGGCTAACAGTCATTTGTAGGTTTCAAAGGATTCAATGCTCCACCACTACACACACATCATGCAGACATATATATGCTGCAAAACCACTCTCACACATAAAATAAAAATTAATATATCTTTATTATGAACTAAAATCTTCACTAAACAGTTACTGTAGGAAAGATGCTCACTTCTCCATCAGCTTGTTCTGGAGGAGCTCTTTTCCTACAGTACTCAAAGACTGCATTAGACTTCCTTTCATAAAATGTGGAAACGTTCACAGTGTTATTCACTGGTGAGACAACACCTCTTCATTTGAGGGTGTTATTCAGGGATATAGATATTCACTCACAATCATATATAGTCCCAATCTTCATTTCTAAATTCTGATTTTCATATGTTAATATGTACCACCCATAAGAGCTACACATTTTTTTGTTGTTTTTATCTGTTAATTTTTGTTTATTTATGGTTATGCTTTGGATTGAACCTAGGGCCTTCTGCATGCCAAGCAGGAGCTCTGTAACTAAGAACACCCTACCTTTCCTTTTGAAAGACTTCAAGATATCTCTAAGATGAACAGCCTCACCTTAATCCCCCAAACCCTTGAGAATACATAGATGATCACTGTCACTGGCTCCCTGTTGCTTGTAATATCCACAAGTTTCCCATTTCTTAGCACTGTATATGTTTTTAATGATATATTACATGTGACACATACTATGTATATTTGTACACCTAAAGAACTGAGGCCTCAACTAAATGCAAATAGTTTAACTATTAAATCTAAGCAAAAAATTTGACAGGGTGATCATATATACCAAGCTATATTTTGAAATCAAAGTATTTTTCTCATGGTAGAAATGAGCAATTTGAAAACTAAAACCTTATGATTTCACTATACAACACTCAGCCAACTGTTTGAAACCCACATATACTAGTTCTCTGATTCATATTGAATAAAACCTGTAACAAACATTCTTTGAACAACATTAAAAAGACTAGAAAAAAACATTACAGCATGCTGCATACTTTCATGCAAAGCTAAAAATGCTTCCCAATTAGACACATAAGTTTAGTTGAAATTTAAGTGTTTTGGTTATTATCAGAATGCTGGATTTACCAGGAAGAATATGTGTTTATTTTAAATAATTATTGTATTCTTAAAATCTTGTTATATTTATTTGACGTATATGAGTGTTTTGCCTGCATGTATGTAGTGCACCATATGCAGAGCTCAAAAGAGGCTGTCACACACACCGTGGACTTGTGGTTACAGATGGTTGTGAACCACCAAGTGAGTACTGGGAACCCACCCAGGTCCTCTGAAAGAACAGGTGCTCATTATCACTACTGCTCATCACCTATCTCTTCAGCTTCAGAGTGTTTCTGTGTGTGTATGTTGTGGGGAAATGCTTATAGACAAGTGTTCAACTGTTCAAAAAATTCAAATATTAAAAAATAAGGTTTTAATACTGAAATAAGAAAATATATCATGGGATATAGAAGAAGAAAACCTTTTTAACTGTTGGGGTATTTAAATATAAAATTCTTTATGCCAATAATTTTTTTAGTAAGTGCATAAATATATCAAAGACCAAAGAAATTACATAATCATCTCAATGGTTATAAAAAGTATTATATCAACAGTGCCAACTAAGCAGGACCACACGGAGTTCCCATAGACTAAGCCACCAATCAAGGAGCATACATGGACTCTTCCCTGGCCCAGGCAAATTTGTAGCAGTACACTGCCTTTCTGGCCTCAGTGGGAGAGGATGTGCCTAATCCTATAAAGACTTGATGCCCCAGGAAAGGGAGATGCTGGGAGGGGGTGAAGTGGGGATGGGTGGTGAGCACCCTCTCAGAAGCAAAGGGATGGGTGGTATTGAGGTAGGAACTCTTGAAGGGGTCCAGGAAGGGATATTTGGAATATAAATAAATAATTTTATTTAAAAAGTGTTATGGAAAAATTAAACAGCAAATCTAGTTAAACTTCAAAGAAAGTATCAGAAGAGTCGTGTACACTCAAATATAATAGAGGTCATAAGCCATGGCTGCAGGACAGACTGATGTAAACAAGGGCAATTCTGAAAGCCTTTCCACTGCAGTTAAGAATGCAAAGTGAGTATCAACTCTGCACACTTACTCAAAAGAGCTCTTATGTAGGATGAGAAAAAGAAATAGAAAAATCAGATATAGGAAGAAGGGAAACTAATTTATTTAAAGATAATAAAGTAATATACTTAATCTGCCCAGAAAACGCACTGAGATGTCTTGAGAGATTATCATTATATATACCTTTGGCAGGGTAGTAGGGTAGAAAATTGGCATATGAAGATTAATGACTTTCCTAGAACCAACAATGAGCATACTAAGAAAATATCAGAAAACACCCATATTAACAGGTAAACCAAAACAAAAAGAACCAAGGAAAAACTTATGAAAGTAAAAGTTTAATTTTTCCATAATCCACAGTAGGTCAAGTACACAGAACACTAGGAAAACTGTCAAAAATTGGAGAAGAAAGGAAGGAAAATAATAAAAGATGGAATGTCCTCAAAGTTCATGAGTTAGGAGAATTAATATTGTGAAAATGGACAATTTTTTATTCTTAAATAATTTTTTACAGTCTAGACTTTATACCCCTCCTGCTCCACCCTCCAACTGTTCCAATTTCACCCTCCCTCCTCATCTCTAAAAGGAGTCCCCACCCCACATCCCACCCCACCAGACCTCGCCACTCTCTGGATCCTCAATCTCTCAAGGGTTATGTGCATCTTCTCTGACTGAGTCCAGACTTGTCAGTCCTCTGTTGCATATGTGTTGGGGGCCTCATATCAGCTCAGGTATACTGCCTGGTTAGTGGCTCAGTGTCACAGAGATCCCAGGAATCTAGGTTAGTTGAAACTGCTGTTCTTCCTATAGGGTCATCCTTCTACTCAGCTTCTTCCAGCTTTTCCCTACTTCAACCACAGGAGCCATCAGCTTCTGTCCATTGGTTGGGTGTAAATAATTATCTGACTCTTTCAGATGCCTGTTAGGCCTTTCAGAGGGAAATCATGATAGGCTCCTGTTTGTAAGCACACCATAACATTAGTAATAGTGTCAGGCCTTTGGGCTTCTCCCTGCACTGGATCTCAATTTGGGCCTGTCACTGGACCACCTTTACCTCAGGCTCATCTCTATTTTTGTTCCTGCAGTTCTTTCAGACAGGAATAATTCGGGGAAAGAGATTTTGACAGTGGGGTTGCAACCCCATCCCTCCACTGAATGCCTTGTTATTTTACTGGAGGTGGGCTCTACAAGTTCCCTCTCCCCACTGTAGGGCATTTCATCTAAGATACTTTACTTTGTGTCTTGAAAGTCTCTAACCTCCTAGGTCTCTGGTACATTCTAGAGGGTGCTCTGCCACCTCCTACCTCCAGAGGTTGCCTGTTTCCATTCTTTCTGCTGGCCCTCGGGTCTCCAGTCCTGTTCCGACTGCCCCAATACCTGATCATGTTCCCCTCTTCCCCACCCAGATCTCTCTTTACCTCCCTGCCCTTCTGTGATTGTTTCTTCTCTCTCCCAAGTGAGACTGAGGCATGTGGCAGAATTTTTTCCTGCCCATTGTATTTTCAATGGAGCTCAGTGATTGGGCAGTAGAAGAAATAGACAGAGCTAGGAGTTGGGAGGAGAAAGGAAAGAGGAGGGGGAGGAGGAGGAGGAGGAAGAGGAGGAAGAGGAGAGGCAAGATGACAGGAGATGTTACCATCTTGTTTTTAGCAGTGAATCATATCTTGATTAATTGTGTTTACAATTCTAATTGTGTAGGCATCTTGTGTATAGAGTATTTGCTAATACATTAAGCAAATTAATAAGACTCTTAATGCTTAAGAGTCTTATTTCTACCGGGTACTGGAATTGTTTTATCTACCTTATGTGGGTGGCGGTTATTCCCTGGGTTTTGGGGCATGGACTCCATGGAAATGATCAATGGAGACAGCAACCATGTCAATTTTTTGTGGGTCCTGGGTTGGCGCTCCTGGCTAGCCAGTGCTGCTGTTAGAGACGGAACATAGAGCAGGAACATGGCAGCAGCCCTGGAGCTAGCCAAGCTGCACAACCACCTTTTTAAAAAAAACCTCTCGCTACAGAGGCATCCTCACTTGGACCCTTCAGCTGGTTAATCTTTTTGAGTTCTATGGATTGTGTCCTGGGAATTCTGTACTTTTTTGGCTAATACCCACTTATTAGTGAGTTCATACCAATCATATATTTTTGGGTTGGAGTTACTCACTGATATTTTCTAGTTCCATCCTTTTGCCTATAAAATTCATGATGTCCATGTTCTTAATAGCTAAGTAGTATTCCCTTGTGTAAATAAATGACATTTTCTGTGTCCATTCTTCTGTTCTGGGACATGTGGATTGTTTCCAGCCCTTGGCTATCACAAATAAGGCTGCTATGACCATAGTGGAACACGTGCCCCTGTAGCATGGTGGGGCATGTTTTTGGTATATGTGCAGGAGTATTCCTGGGTCTCCAGATAGATCGATCTATTTCCAATTTTCTGAGGAACTTCTAGATTGATTTCCAGAGTGGTTGTACCAATTTCTAATCCCACCAGCAATGGAGAAGTGTTACTCTATCTCCACATCCTCACCAACATGTGTTGTCACCTGAGGTTTTGATCTTAGCCATTCTGATTGGTGTAAGGTGGACTCTCAGTCATTTGGATTTGCATTTCCCTAATGACTAAAAGGACTTTGACCATCTCTTCAACTGCTTCTCAGCCATTTGATATTCCTCTGTTGTGAATTCTCTGCTTAATTCTATACCCCATTTTTTATTGGGTTCTTTGGTTTCTTAGTGCTTAGCTTCTTGAGTTCTTTATATATTTTGGATATTAGCCCTTTATCTGATGTGGAAAGACTGTTTCCCAATCTGTAGGTTACCGATTTGTCCTATTGACTATGTCCTTTGCCTTACAGTAGCTTTCCAGTTTCAGGAGATCTCATTTACCAAAGTTTTATCTTAGAACCTAAGCCATTAGAATTCTGTTTAGAAAATGTCCCCCTGTGCCAAAGAGTTGGAGGCTTTTCGCCAACTTTCTTTTCTGTTAGATTCAGTGTACCTGATTTTATGTTGAGGTCTTTAATCCACTTGGACTTGAGCTTTATGGCAAATAAGGATCTATTTTCATTTTTCTACATACATATTGTCAGTTAGACCAGCACCATTTATTGAAGATGCTTTTTTTTTAACCATTGTGTGGGGAGCCGACAGAAGGCGGATATCATCCTTGCAGCCATCTTGAGCCATATACCCTGACAAGAGACTTGATTACAATAGCCTACAACAGCTGAGCACACTATGATAACATCTTGTTTTAGATACCCAGGATTTTCCCTTGGGTGTGTGAGACTTAAAAGTGTGTGACTTAAGGGCGAGACTTAGAGATCAGATTTAGAGTCAAGACCTAAGAGCATGACTTAAAGGCCTGACTTAAAGGCATGGCTTAGAAGTGAGACATATAAAAGGCGAGAGGCAGACAGAAGAAAGGATTATTAGGTATTAGGCACTTAGCACTTGGAAGAAGTAACTTGGAACTTGGAGGCACTAGGGACTAGGAACTAGGGACTAGGAACTCAAGACTTGGGACTTGGAGAGAAGAGAGACTGAAGAATAAATGGTATTGAATCATATTCTGTCTGGTCTCCATTCTTCGAGTCTGTCCTCTCTCTCTCTCTCTCTCTTGCTGAACCCTGACCCGTGGACTGGAGCAGCTTGGGGCAGTGTGGGCTCTAACAATTTAGCCCCAAGGCTTTTGGCAGTGAGGGTTCCAATATTGATAGAGCGATTCGTGACATTTTTGGCCCCCAAGCGTGGGGCAGAGTGGCTCTGGCCGCAACACCATTGTATGTTTTTGGCTTCTTTGTCAAAGATCAAGTGTTCGTAAGTGTATAATTTTATTTCCAGATCTTTAATTCTATTCCATTGATCAGTCTGTCTGTCTCTGTACCAATACCATGCAAGTTTTATCACTGTTGCTCTGTAATACAGCTTGAGGTCAGGAATGGTGATTCCTTCAGAAGTTCTTTAATTGAAAATGGACATATTACTGAATCATTTCTAAAGATATAATTCAATACTTAGCAAATGCCAATGGCATTATTTACAGAATTAGAAAAAATATCCTAAAATTCAAAAGGAGACATAAACAGCTAAAAAGTCTGAAGAAACACAATGCTGGAGATATCTCGATACTGTATCTTAAGTTGCACTACAGACTCATAATGCCTAATATTGCATGGTATTCACACAGAAATAAGCACATAAACCATGGAATAGAAATGGTGAGACACAAAAGCTACACTGCAGATGTCTGATTATGAATGAAAAGAGAAAAGCACATGCTGGAGTATAAATAGCTTCTTTAAAAACTGGTTCTGAGTGCCGGGCGGTGGTGGCGCACGCCTTTAATCCCAGCACTCGGGAGGCAGAGGCAGGCGGATTTCTGAGTTCAAGGCCAGCCTGGTCTACAGAGTGAGTTCCAGGACAGCCAGGACTACACAGAGAAACCCCGTCTCGAAAAACAAAAACAAAACAACAACAACAAAAAATGGTTCTGAGGAAAGTAGATGTCCATATGCAGAAAAATGAAAGAAGATCTTTCTCTCTCTAACAATCAGTTAAAATGAATCAAAGGCCTTAATATAAAACCTGCAAATTTGAACCAAGCAGAGAAAAACTGAACAAGGAGATCCAGGGCTGAGGCACAAGCAGGGACTTCCATCACACTGGGTATGCATATTCTTTCATTTCTCGATGCTCTTTCTCCACCTTCTCAGAATATCATTTGTCTTTATTACTAACTTTTCATATTTAAAAAGTGAAAGCTTATAATCAAAGCTTGCTATGCAACATTTTTTTCTTTTTTTTCCCCATTTTTTATTGGATATTTTATTTACACTTCAGATGCCATCCCTTTCCCCATTCCCTCCCTTAGAAAACCCCTATCCCATGCCCCCTTTTCCTTTTTGCGCTTATACATTTTTTTTAAAAAATGTTAATCAAAGGCTTTATAAGTTGCAACATTTTTAATTAATGTGATTGTTAACATATTTGTATAATCACTAAATTTAAGATAATTGTTAATGTTATTGATTTACATTAATAGCATTTCTTCTAAGGTGGTAAATGCATGATGGGTAAGGTTTATATTGTTATATTTTGATATATTATATCATATTTTATCATATTGCTCCAGATTTATAATACTACTTTTAGCTATGAGTTTTACATTTAAAATTTTTACTTAATAATCTCAGTTTTAGTAAATTATTTTATTATTTCTTTTAGGATAGATTTCCTCTTCTAAACAATCTGAAGTAATCTACATTAAATTCTATCAGTACTACAAAAGCATTTAGGAATTTAAATGTAAGAACAAGTAATGAGAAAAAAGAACTGTGAATTTGAAAGGGAGTGAGAAGGAGTATATGGGAGTGTGTAGAGAGAGGAAAGGCACAAGAAAATGATGAAAACATGCTCTAATCTCAAAAAGTAAAAACGTAACATTTAAATACGTTGTCATAGAATTTAAGTTTTCTGCAGAAAACTGGGTTAATACTTAAATCTGGGATTTTAGACGTATTTATTTTATTCCCTTTTAAATATTTAACTAACCTTTTATCTCTGAGAGCTAGATTACAGTATGATTTACATAGACTTGGTTGAATGTAAGTTGTTGGATGATATTTGATCTTATTATGTCTGAATATTTATATGATTTTTATTTTTTTGGAAAATCTTTTATGTCTTTGACATATTGAAGTCTCACTTGAATTCCAACAATCTCAATATTTATTCTTTTTATTCATTCCCAAATTTCTTATTATTCCACCTCATTTTTTATCATTTTTCAACTGTGTATTTCCCAGTTGCCTGCTACAAGCTTATTGACTCTTTCTTCTATTGTATCTATTACGCTATTGGTGTTTTAATTTCACTTTGTGTCATTTACGTATCAGGATAAATTTTTGGTCTTCATCTCTATGTTCCCTTTTATAGAAGCATAAAATCATATATCCATACTTTCTTATGAAGACGTGGTGTGTGTGTGTGTGTGAGAGAGAGAGAGAGAGAGAGAGAGAGAGAGAGAGACAGAGAGGGAGAGAGCACATAAACAATTGCCTGTGAAACAGAGGCACAAGCAGTTGTGACCAAACCCAGGTCTTGTGCAAGAATGGTCTGCATTTTTAAGTGCTAATATATCTCTTCAGGACCTTAATTTTGGGATTTTTCTCTTGAGGAACCTCCACAATAATGGGCCAGGTTTATGTTGCCACCAGTGAATAAAGGCTTTTCAATTTCCGTACCTGCTTAGCATTTATTCTCTTGATTATTGCCGTTCTGATCAAGTTGAGATGAAATTTAAAAGAAAGCTCCATTTTCATTGCCCTAACGTGAAGAGGTCAAACACTTTCAAATATTTATTGTCTATCTTTATTTTTTTAATTACATTTGAAATGTTAACCTATGTTGTAACAGTGAATATATAGACTTCTCTGTGGCAACTTTTGCTGTTGGACTGCTTGCTGTTGCCCTGACTTAAAAATGCATTCTTTTACTGGGCTTAGAGCCTATTTTGTCAGGAACCAAACAGGTACTGAAGATCATCTGAGACATCAAGCCTCATAGATGAAACAAATGGAAATTCAGATGCAACTATCAGTGAATGAGCAGGTACATTATATAATATATATATTATATATTATATATTATATATATTATATTATATATTATATAATGTATATATTATATATATAATATATACATTATATAATATATATAATATATTATATATATAATATATAATATATATATTATATAATGTTATATAATATATATGTATTATATAATATATATTAATATATATAATATATTATATATATATTACATATTACAAATATATATAATATATAGTATATACATATACTATATATTATATATAATGTATATGTATATACATATACATATATATGTGTGTGTTACAAATGTACATATATATAATAATATATATAATATATATGTACATTTGTATAATATTTAATATATAATATGTATAATATTATATAGTATGTGACACAAATGTATATATGTATATAATATATGTGTATGTATATATATATATGTATAACATATAGTATGGATGTAGATATGCAAAGATAGAAATTCATTCTATAAATTTTGTTAATCTAGAGTGTTGTGTCCCGAGCTGCCCTACGTTTGGGGGCCAAAATGTCATGGGCCACTCTGTCAGTATTGAAACTCGCACTGCCAAAAGCCTTGGGGGCTAAACTGTTAGAGCCTGCACTGCCCCAAGTTGCTCAAGTCTATGGGTCGGGGTTCAGCAAGAGAGAGAGTGAGAACAGACATGAAGAATGGAGACCAAAGAGAGTGTGATCCAATCCCATTTATTCTTCAGTCTCTCTTCTTCTCTCGAAGTCCCATGTCTTCAGTTCCTAGTCCCTAGTTCCTAGTCCCTAGTGCCTCCAAGTTCCAAGTTCTTTCTCCAAGTGCCAAATGCCTAATAACTAATAATTCTTCTTCTGAGTTCTCTAGTCCAAGTGTCTTCTTCCTCAATGCCTAATTCCTACTCCAAGTTGTACTCTAAATTGTACTCTCTAACCTAATTCCTAGTTCCAAGTTGTACTTCCAAGTGCCTAATAATCTGTTACTCTCTTCTGTCTGCCTCTCACCTTTTATATGTCTCACTTCTAAGCCACACCTCTAAGTCACACCTTTAATCATGCCCTTAGGTCTTGTCTCTAAATCTGATCTCTAAGTCACACCCTTAAGTCACACACCTTTAAGTCTCACACACCCAAGGGAAGATCCTGGGTATCTAAGACAAGATGTTATCAGAGTGTGCTCAGCTGTTGTAGGCTATTGTAATCAAATCTCTTATCAGGGTATATGGCTCAAGATGGCTGTAAGGATGATAGCCGCCTTCTGTCGGCTCCCCACACTAGAGAGTACTGACTAACAGAATATGTAAATAGATTGAGTATAGGTCAATATAAAAGATAGCTGTGCACATTGAACACCTGCTAGGACATGTGTGGAGGTCAGAGGACAAATTACATAAACAAATTTTTTCCAAGGATCTTTTAATATTGGCTATTATATGGTTAGATTATCTTATAACAATTTGAATTTTAACTGATTTCCATGAATATTTTGCTCATTGTAACATTCAGATATTAATATATTAGTCATTTATTCCAACTAGATTTTTTATAAAGTGCATAACAATTTTTATTTTTTCGATTTTGCATACATGTGTATGTCTATGCATATGATATAGGAGGAGGTCAGATTACAAATTGTAGGAGTTTGTACTTTCTATCAGGTGGGATCTGGCTTCTAAAAAAATGGTCTTCAGCATTGGCATCTAGCACCTCTGTAAAATAAGACATCTTGCTGGCTCTTTATCTTTGTCATTTGCTTTCCAGAAATTCTAATCAAGATGTTTATTTCTTTGCATTTGTAGTCATTTTTACTATTTAATAGCTGGATCTCACCCTAGATTAAACTTTGTCAAGGTTCTATTTTTATTGTAATGTATGTTTTTCAGCAATACAATCAATAAACAGATGCAAACATTCTCAATAAAATACTTGCAAACTGAATACAAGAGCATATCCAGAAGATCATCTGCCATAATCAGGTAGGCCTAGTCCCAGAGATGCTGATATCATTCAACATATTTAATTCAAAAAATATATTTAACCACATAAACAGACTTAATGACAAAAATCACATGATCACTACCTTAGATACAGAAAAGGACTTTAACAAATGCAACATCACTTTATGATAAAAGTACTGAATATTCTGGAGATATAAAAGACGCAACTCAACATAACATTGATGATTTATGTCAAGCTCACATCTAACATCAACTAAATGGAAATAAACTCAAGAAATCACTGCTAAAATTAGATCCAGGAACAAAAGACTTTTTCTGTATTTACTCATTTTATTACTTGAATTCTAACTTAGAACAGTAAGACAACTGAAGGAGATCAAGTTAATAGAAATACAAAAGGAAAACTAACAAGCAATTTTTTATTTTCAGATGTTATGGTTTTATGAATAAAAGACCCTAAACAATCCATGAGAAAATATCTACAACCAATAAACACTTTCAGCAGAACAACAAGAAACAAAATACAGAAAATTCAAGAGCCTTCCCATATAAAAATGACAAATAGGCTAAGAAAGAAATCAATCAAATAACATATTTCAAAATATCCTCAAAAAGTACCTTGAGTGAAAAACTATGTAATAAAAACTTAACACATTAAGAAGAACAGAAGATGGGATCAGAAGGACTAATGTAGTGGAAACTGACAGTCTAATATTAATAAAGTGCAGATTGGACAAAACTCATCAAATTTCTAACACAATTCTTTGCAAATAGAAACAAACTCAGATTCATATGAACACACACACACCAAACAATCCTCAATGGTGAATAAATTTCTGAAAGTATCACCACCTCTGAATTCTAGTTTTACAAGGAACTAACATAGTAAAAACAGCATGGTATTAGCACAAAAACAGACACATTGATCAATGGAATCAACCTGAAAACACTGACTTAATTCGTATGGACACTGATTTTTTTACTAATAAGCCAAAAATAAACACTGAAGAAAGGATTATCTTCAAAAATGACAGTGGTAAAAGTGTATGTCTGCAAGTATAAAAATGCAAGTATATCCATAACTATCTCTCTGCATAAAACTCAACTCCAAGTGGATCACTGACCTCCACATAAATTCAGATCATCAGAGACAAGAAATTGAGAAATGGGCACAAGAGAGAACTTTCTGACAGGACTACAATAGAAAGGCTCTAAGACCAAGAATTAATTAATAGGATTTCATGAAGCTGAACATAAGGCAAAGCAAGCAACACATCATTCAAGCAAAGCAGCAGCCAAAGGAAAATTTAAAAAGCAATTATATGTCCTATAAAATGTTAGTGGCTACAGTATATATGGAACTAAAACACTGAGCATTAGAAAACAACCCAATTTAAAATGGTGTTCAGAACTCAGCAGAGAGTCTCAAAAGATAAAATACAAAGGGCTGAGTAACACTTAAAAAAAAATGCTCAACAACATTCATAAGGGATCTGCAAATTAGCACTACTTTGAGATTTCACTGCACACCAGTCACAACTATCAAAATTAATAAAACCAATAATAGCACATGCTAATTAGAGTGCACACTAGTACAGTCATTATGAAAATTAGGGTAAAGTTTTTATCAGGAAGTTGGGTGTCAATATACATCAATCCAATTATACTACTATTTGACAAATACCAAAAAAACTCTACTGTAATACTTGTTCATACATATTCATTGATTCTGTGTTCTACAATATGAATAACCCCAGAAGTTAGATACCCACTAAGGTGCCAGCAAAAACACAATCTCCCAAAGAAGGGGGAAATACAACACAATGTTATCAACATTTAAGAAAGAAACTAGAATGGGAGTGATAAGAAAGAAAGGGGATGTGGGGACAGATAAAGGAAGAAATATAGAGGGCAGAATCTAACACTAAACTCCTTTTCCAATCCCACTTGGAAACATACTAGATTTAATTTATTCCTGGGACATGATGGCATAAGAAATCTTGCTGGGGCATTGTTTATCCAATTATTTGATGAATCTATTTGAATTCTTTTCACACGTGCATTTATTTTTAAGCTTCCACAGTAGTAGAGTAGTGTGTTTCCATAAGAGAAATGATGTTATGTCTTTTTTTCATTCATTCAAAAAACAGAACAAGAATGAAACAATATTCACACAAATATGAAAATCAAAACAAAAAAGCCAAAGCAAATAATATAAAGAAATGATGATAAAACAAAATGGGGGGGGGGAGTTCAAAAAAAAATAAACCCACTTAGTTTATTTTGTATTGGGTAAAAACTAGCCATGGGACCCACTGTGGAGTTTTCTCACTACATGTAGTGACATTCTGCTGTAGAAAACATACAGTTTTATGTTTAGAAAACATACAGGAAGGTAGTTGAGAGGAGTTTGATGCAAGGGAAGAATATGAACAGAATATATTGTATGATAAAACACTTTTAATTAAATAATAACCAAGATGAAACCCTCTATGTATAATACACATAGTTACTGTTGTAATATATTGAATGAGTATTGCATGTTTTTAACAACAAATTATATAAAGCTAATGAACCTTTAAGTAATCATATTGACTATATTTCAAACAGTAAAAATACAAATGCAGAGTATAATTGCACTTTTGTTTACTTATATATATGTATGCATCACCCACAGTTTAATGCATTTGCTATGTATTATTCAACCAGTACTCTGTACAACATTAACTAAATACAATAGTAAATAGAATGACTTACACTGCTTGCATAGCTTCTTGTATAGGCAACTTTTTTTTTGCTGCTGTAAAACCCAGAGTGTATCCCACTATTAGTGCAGCATCTGCAATAGCTTAAAAATGAACACAGAAGAAAAAGCTTAACAATCATAATTGGTCAAATAAAATACAAGTGAACTCTTTGGGATATCTACAAGATTTTTTTATGCTATTCTCTATTACTTGTCAGAGAGATGGGTAGGAACAAAGAGGAAGAAATAAGAGTGGTTGTAAAAGAGAGGGAGAGAAAAATTTGTAAATATTTCTGTAAATTATTCTAACAAGTATCAAAATAATATGACAAGAAGATGGTTATAAATTCATGCAAGAGTTGATAATATTCTTATAGTTGATGCTAGTCCTGAGCCACAGTTGCTACTTCTTTGGGAGCAGCGAGTCTGCCCTGTTAGGACTCTACATGGCTTAAATAAGGACTGTTCTTATGACCAAAGTCATGTGCTTTACTCAGAAGTTAATGATTGTGAAAGTTAATTGTCTGAAACAATGTCAGAGATCTAACTACTGACTGACAGTACAGCTGGGTAGCATAGCCTTTTATCTAATCAAGTATTAGATACTAATATAATTTAATTATTAACTTAATTTTATCTTACTTAATCTATATATTTAGTGTATTATAAATATATTTATATTCAACATGAACAAAAAAATAATATTTCCTTTGCCATATCACTACATACATTCTCAAAGTAAATACCAGTTTATGTTTTAAAAATGATATCTAACCATTGATTCATATGTCTGTCTCTGTACCAATACGATGTAGTTCTTATCACTATGGCTCTTTAGTACAAATTGAGGTCAGGGATGGTGATTCCTCCATAAGTTCTTTTATTCTCATAAGTTGAGAATAGTTTTTAGTATCCTGGTTGTTTTGTTACTGCATCTGAATTTTTGAGAATTGCTCTTTCTAGCTTTGTGAAGAATTGAGTTAAAATTTTGATGGGGACTGCGTTGAATTTGTAGATTGTTTTTGGTAAGATTGCCATTTTTATTATGAGAATCCTGCCAAACCATGAGCATGGGAGATCTTTTCATCTTCTGAGATTTTATTCTTCAGAGATTTGACGTACTTCTCATATAAATCTTTCATGCGCTTGGTTAGAGTCACACCAAGATATTTGATATTATTGTGAAGGATTGTGGGACTGTGAAAGGATAGCTTGGTTCCTGGTTGAGTGCAAGCCTCAAATCCTGGACCCTAATGGGACAACAGCAGGTGTTTGGCCACACCCACAGACTCCAGGCTCCTAACATATGACCAAGACCTCCATTGGTCCAAGCTTTTCAATCACATAGGGCAATGCAGCCCTTCCCAAAGAGATTTGTGTCACCTTGCACGGGTAGAGGGCATGACTACAGGCCTCAGCCTAAAGAGATTTCCATATTAACGAGATACCTAAAGGCCAGAGGGTGTAGCCAATTAAGTATTCCTTCCCAGACCCTCCTACCTCCTCCCTCCCTATTTAATTCGGATCTGCCCTGAGTTTCAGTGGGAGTACATCCAGATTCATCTACCATCCGCCATGACAATTAAGTTTTAAAAGCTATGGTCTTCCTCATGTCTTTGGGGCCCACCATGGGGAACCGTGGAGAAGGTCTCAACTATTGAGACATCATCTTATCTCCCGTGGAGGACCTTTCTATGTTCCTGCCATGGAGGCCACTGATTCAACCAAGCTAGCCAACCCTTGATCCAGCCAAGCCAGTGCTACCCGCAGGGCACTGCTGGGTCTCTCTTCCCCACCTTGTTCCTCTCACATCTCTGTTTTTCTGTGGCCCCCAGTGGCATCTGGGAGCCCAGAATGGAGACCACTGGCCTCCATGTCCACTCAAGAGCCCTGGCCCCTGAGGAACTTCAGACTAAGTTAGATCTCCCCTGGGCATGAGCCCCACAGTGTCTACCCGGCACTGCATGGAGTGAACTCAGTCAAAATTCCTGTGTGCTTTTGCCTCTTTGATCTATGGCAGACACTCGGGAACCACAACTCTGCCCAACAGGACCCACGCAACCCACACACGAGCTAATCGCCCTACAAAGGATAATGTTTTGAAGACCTAGAAATAAATAATCCCACACACTTATGATCACTTGATATTTGACAAAGAAGGCAAAACCATCCAGTGGAAAAAAAAGACAGCATTTCGACACATGGTGCTGGATCCACTGGCACTCAGCATGTAGGAGAATGCAAGGCGATCCATTCTTAGCTCCTTGTACAAAGGAAAAGTCCAAGTGGATCAAGAACCTCCACATAAAACTAGATCAGAATCAATAGGTTAACAGATTATTTGAAATTGAATCAGTGCTTATTTAATGCAGGAAACAGTTTACATAAGACAATGTAAATTGAACAAATGATACTGTGTGCAGCTATCCCCTTCTATCCCCACCCTGTACTCTTCTTTCTACCCTCTCCTTGATCCTCCATATCCATATCCGCTCCCACTCTCTCAATGTGCCCTTCCCCCAGGCCTGAGCAGGCCTGCAAAGTCATTTACCACAATAGACCAAGCAACAGTAGGACCTAGGAGAAGCATTGCATTATCAGCCCTGGCTCCTTGGAGACTGCTACCTGAGCTAAGAAGACTGGACTGCCTGCTGAGCTAGCCTTGACACCTTCAGGACTGCTATCTCCTTGCCCAGACCCTGAGCTGAACTGAGAAGAGACTCTGGGGGGTGGGGCTTCCCCTTTATATGTGAAAGCAAATTATTAAACTTCGAGCCTTGATCAGAGAACTTTGTCTTGGCTTCATCTCTTCCCGCCCGTTTCCCTATTCTCAACCTCTCTTACAGGTGAACCCAGTTCAACATTGTTGCTGCTGGCAGCAACGCTCAAGGACAGAAAAACAAAGACATAGAAAAAAAATTGCCACTTAAAACATTCCTGTACTTTCTATTCCTGTAAAACTTTTCAGTGATATTTAGATGATTTAACTACTGTTACAAATCTCATAATTAGATATATCAATGTTATTTTAATATTATGAAACCAAGTCATCATTCCTTAGTACAGGGTCATCACCTGGGCAACAGTACTTATCAGTTAAACCACACAGAAATCTGATAATTATACAAAATGGGCTATACATACTAAAAAATAAATAAATAAATAAAAACCAAACAAACAAACAAAAAACTTGCCTAAATATAATCCAGATGAGTTTGTTGGAACGTGGTCAAAAATGAATGTTGTGGCAAGTATATACATTGGCATCCCTGCTATTCCATGGAGAAACTGCCCGAAGATGAAGAGAAAGATACATATTGATTTGTTCTGTATTAATGTTTCTTCACAAACTTTAGTTGTCATTTTTCCTTCCTTGCACAACTCTTTTGAAAAATAAAAAATATATTTTACTGAATTGAGTTCAAAATTAAATTTATAATTAATTTTCTGGTGCTACCAGCACCATGCTTTTTTGTTAGGTTTAGGATAGTCATACAATTTATTCCTCATTGTGTTTTAAATAGAAATAGCACATTAAAAGAAAATGAGTGGGAATACTAGAAGACATATTCAGATTATGAAATGGTATAGTTATTTATATGCACAGGATTACATATACACAGATATTCTTATATACATATACATTTTTGCATGCATAATCCATATTGCACTCACTTTCCAATTCTTTGCATTTTGTTCTTCTGACATATGACTTCAGAATAAAAGCACTCGCAATGCCCTGGATAGTCCATGGTCTTTTCTTTAGCAATTTTTAAATTACATATAAATTACTCCTAGGATTAAATAATTTGCTTGAGAAGTAGGCTTCAGACATGAAAATGACCTTGCACTTGGACAGGGAAGTAGCCTTAGACACTATGGTCATCCTGATAAGCCCTTAGAAACAGTGATCATAGAAGTATTCATGTAACTGGGTTTAATGCCTTGCTTTTACCTTGACTATCTGTGTTTATTGTCTTGCTTGTTCTTTAACTATTTGCATCTATTGTATTGCTAGACTCTCAACCTTGAACTGACATTAATACATGAATGTAGTTAAAATGGTATAAAAGCATAAAGGAGGTAGGGGAATGAGATAGAGATTTCTATGGAGGAGAAATGGGGAAAGTAGGTGACCTCTGTATTGTAATAAATAAAATATGGAACAAAAAATGAAAATAATTTCCTTGAGATTCTATAATATACTATTATTGTTTGTATATGAAATACCTCTCTAAAGTCTCATGTAGTCAATACTTGATTTCCTGGTGATATTATTTGGAGTGTTCCTACAAATGTGTGTGAGAGAGGCACCTCATGGTCTCTGAAAGGTGTATCTTGTCCCAGTTCCTTCCTGCCTTCACTCTGCTTTGTTCCACCATAAGGTCAACTGACTTCCCTTGCATCCTCCCAGTGTTCTCCCTGGCCATGGCTCAGAGTCAATGGAGACTAGCAACCATGGAGGGAACACTCTGAAACCATAAATTAAAAAGACATATTCTCTATTGTTAAGTTGTTTCTGACCTTTATGCACAGCAACAAGACAACTAAGTGTACACTGAATCATGAAGCCAAGGTATTAAGGTATTAAATGATAACGATTTCCAAGGTACTCTGTGGTCAACTACACATTTTATTTTAAAATCATTTAGATCACAGGTTATTTCTTAATAGTCTTACTCACATGGTTATAAGATTTGTGTATCTATACATTTTAGTTGATTGCAGAACTAAACACATAATAGTAAACCATAACTATTTTGATGATCTTGGGTGAAATTTAACACATGCTTGTAAAATGTTATTGTAGAAACTAAAAAGTGAAAGTATAACCAATTATACCAATGAAATGGTATTTGGTCTAGTTTATGTGAAGAAATACATAACTCAGTGGAAAGTGGGAAGATGCACTAAATTCATAATTTAACTCAGCATAGAACTCCATCTTTGTTTTTTTAAATAATATATTCTGTGTTCAACTGGTATTTTTAAGACATTTTCATACATGTATGCAATATATTCCAATTGATGTCACACCTTTAGTCTTTCTCTCCTCCTCACACTCCATTGATTGGCTTCTACTTTGCAACTGGATCCCTTTCCCATTCACAGTCTTATTTTTTTTAATGAACCCATAAGCTGCATTAGAATTGTTTACTGGGAGTGTTATTTGTAGGATTGTGGTTCATACTCACCTGCCAAAGACTCTCTTCTCTCTTCTCTCTCCCTCTCCCTCTCCCTCTCCCTCACCCACACCCACTCACTCTCCCTCTCTCACTATCTCCCTCTCTCACTCTCTCACACTCTCTCTATCTCTGTGTGTGTGTCTGTCTGTCTGTCTGTCTGTCTGTCTCTCAGAATTATCTAGCTACATATATGTCTACAGGAATGCATGGTGACTTGTGAGTTAATTTTTCCTCCATGATAGGTTGTTCATAGGAAGCTATCTTGGGTAACTGATGTGCAGAACTCACTGCTGCCATGAGTTCAAGTCTACAATGGCTACTTCATGCCTAAGTTAAATGTTTTACATTACTTATCCTTAAGCTCTTTCCTTTTTCTGCCTCTTCTTCTGCAATGTTCTGTGAACCCATTTATGGCTGAGCACATAACACCTCCTGATTAAATTCACTTCTTTTTTATTCTAGAAAGTTGAACATACTAGCCCACACCCTTCTATGGATCATATTTCTCAGCTTTCCGCTGGCTAAACTTTTTCAGTCTTAACAATAAAAAACAATTGTTCATTAAGGAAATTGAAAATTATAAGTAACTTAAGTCTAAGTAGCATCATATATAGATTCCCCCCCCAAAAAAAAACCTATCAAGAAGTGTTCAATACTACAAATGTGGATTAAATGTCTAATTTCACAACACATGGTTTAATTATAGTAAATAGCATTATAGTAAATAGCATGAGTTATGTTAATGACTTGACAAAAATTATATTGTTATAACATTTTATATGAGAATAAACCATCAACCACAGAGTAGACATAGAGGGAACCATGGCTCCAGCCGCATATGTAGCAGAGAATGGCCTTACTGGCATCGATGAGAGGAGAGGCCCTTGGACCTGTGAAGGGCCGATGCCTGAGTGTAGGAGAATGCCAGGGTGGTGAGGTAGGAGTGGGTGGGTCGGTGGGAGAGCACCCTCATAGAAGCAGGGCCAGGGGGAATAGGATAGGGGTTCTGCGGAAGGGAAACCGGGAAATGGGATAACATTTGAAATGTAACTAAATAAAATATCCAATAAAAAAATAAAGGCAATTTTCCTATATGTTGATATTTTTCATCTAGCATTGGGCAGCATAGGAGTTTAGTAAAAAACAAAACCACTACCATTCCAAAAAAAAAAAAAAAAAAAAAAACACACACACACACCAAGAAAAAAATAAAACAAAACCTAATGTTTTTTCAAAGGTTACAATAGATTGTGGACTATGATGACTTTCATGTGAATATTCTGTATGTGAAAAAACTAGCACTTCCAATTGGCAGCAGCAGATTCATCATAGGACTCAAGAGTTTCCTGGCACAAGGAAAGGGGCAGGTGCATATTTCACACCCAAGGTTTCCAAGCAGGAGATAAAAGGACAATGAGATAAAATAGCTGAGGACACTCACTGGAGGTGGTTTGAAAGACTTTGATATGTCATGTTGGCAGACAGAAAACTAGCTGCAAATGAAGGGAAGTAGCATATTTTATTTTTTATTTCATTTTTCAAAAATGAAAAATTTATTTTTCATTATGTGTTCTCTGAACCACTTTGGTATAGTCCACACACAGCTTCCTACATTCTATTTGTTATCTAATCTAGGGTCTAATTATGAAAGCACAAAAAAGGAAAGAGCAGAAAATAAAATTAGAAGACGTAGCAATAATGGAAGATGTGCAGATAAGCAAATGGAAAAGAATCTCTCCTCCCTCTGTCCTTCTGTCCCTCTGTTCCTCTCTCCATCTCTTCCTTTGTCCTTCTGTCCCTCTGTCTCTCTGTCTCTCTGTCTCTCTTTCTTTCTTTCTGGGGGGGGGGCACATACATGAGAATGTGGCTTTCTGCCTGTGGCTATGTGTTTGTATAAAATAAAATGAGTGTATAGTCAAAAAGATTTATGCACATAATCCCAAGTAGAACAAAATGTATAAAGCATAAGTGACAAAAATAGGATTCAAAAGGAAGAAAAAATATTTACTGCTATGACTCCTTAGCACTGATAATGCCCTTTTTAAAGATTAAGTTTTGTCATTCTGGTCTGGGCCCAAGCACAGAGCAGATCCCGGGTGGTAGCTCTGCCACCAATCTCATAGAACCCAGAGGAAGCAAGCCTCCCAGGAGCTCTAACCCAGGCAGTACCTTAGATAAGGAGTCAGCAACACCCACCCCAAACAGGGAGTACCTGGGACCCACTAGGACCCAGAAATTTACTTCTGGCCCAGAGCACTGGTTCCTTCCAGTCTGGGCCCAAACTCAGAGGAAGCGGACCTCCCAGGAGTTCTAACCCAGGCAGTATCTTAGGTAAGGAGACAGCAACACCCACCCCAAACAGGGAGTAACTGGGACCCACTGAGACCCAGGAATTCACTCCTGGCCCTGAGCACTGGTTCCTTCTGGTCTGGGCCTGGGCATTGAGCAGATCTTGGACCCCAGCTCTAACCCCAGTAGTAACACCTACCCCACACAGTTCTAAAACAACCTAGATAATAGGAAAGACAGGCTCCAGACAAAGACAGTGAGCACAGGTAGCACTAAGGAGATCAAGACAGCAAAAGGCAAGCACAAAAAAATAAGCATCAGCAGCCCAGTGTACTTGGCATCATTAGAACCTAGTTCTCCTACATTAAAAAGTCCTGAAGTCCCAATAAAACCAGAAAAGCAAGAATCAGATTTAAAATCACTTCTAATGATGATGATAAAGAACTTTAAGAAGGACATAAATAATACTCTCAAAGAATTTGAGGAGAACAAAGATAAACAATTAGAAGCCCTTAAAGAGAAAAAATAAGAATCCCTTAAAGAATTACAAGAGAACACAACCAAACAGATGAAGGAATTGAATAAAACCATCCAGGACATAAAAATGGAAGTAAAAACAATAAAGAAATCTCAAAGGGAGATTATCCTGGAGATAGAAAACCTAGGAAAAAGATCAGGAGTCGTAGATGCAAGCATCACCAACAGAATACAAGAGATAGAAGAGAGAATCTCAGGTGCAGAAGATACCATTGAAAATATTGACACAACTGTCAAAGAAAATGCAAAATGCAAAAAGTTCTTAACACAAAACATCCAGGAAATCCAGGACACAATGAGAAGACCAAACCTAAGAATAATAGGTATATATGAGAGTGAAGATTCCCAACTTAAAGGGCCAATAAATATATCAACAAAATTATAGCAGAAAACTTACCTAACCTAAAGAACAAGATGCCCATAAACATACAAGAAGCCTACAGAATGCCAAGTAGACTAGACCAGAAAAGAAATTCCTCCCATCACATAATAATCAAAACACCAAATGCACAAAACAAAGAAAGAATATTAAATGCAGTAAGGGAAAAAGGCCACATAACATATAAAGGCAGACCTATCAGAATTACACCAAACTTCTCACCTGATACTATAAAAGTGAGAAAGTCCTGGACAGATGTCATACAGACCCTAAGCGAACACAAATGCCAGCCCAGGCTACTATACCCAGCAAAATTCTCAATTACCACAGATGGAGAAACCAAGATATTCCATGACAAAATCAAATTTACACAGTATTTTTCCACAAACCCAGCATTACAAAGGATAATAACAGGAAAGCTCCAATACAAGGATGGAAATTATACCCTAGAAAGAGCAAGAAAGTAACCCTCTTCCAACAAATCCAAAAGAAGATAGCCACACAAAGATAACTTCACCTCTAATAACAAAAATAACAGGAAGCAACAATCACTGTACCTTGATATCTCTTAACATCAATAGACTCAATTCCCCAATAAAAAGACATAGACTAATGAGCTGGATATGTAAACAGGACCCAGCATTTCCTGCATACAGGAAACTCACCTCAGTGACAAAGACAGACACTACCTTAGAGTAAAAGGCTGGAAAAACAAAATTTCAAGCAAATGGTCTTAAGAAACAAGCTGGAGTAGCCATTCTAAAATCTGCAGCCCAAGAACACAAAGGGAGGGACTCATGGCTCCACCTGTATAGGTAGTTGAGGGTAGCCTTGTCAGGCATCAGTGGAAGTGGAGGGCCTTGATGCCTGAAAGTTTGGATTTCCTAGTGTTGGGGAATTCAAGAGCAGGGAGGCAGGAATAGGAGGATGGTGGGATCACACCCTAATAGAAACTCCCAGAATTATATGGATTAGACTTGACAAAGGCAGGCCACTGGGAGACTAGATTTCAGAATTCAAACAAAAAACTATCTTGATACTAAAATTTGTTTTGAGAAATGTATACTGTAGAATACACAGCCTTGGTGTATCTACTCATCAAGCAAGCTGAGCAGACCTGCTAGAACCTCTAATGTTCTAGAATTCCAGCTGGATGCAGTAAAGATACAGACATCAGAGGCTTATCAATTTACTCTTCCTCCTGCCCCTCTTCTAACATCTCAACGCCTATAATCAGCTTGAAGAAGTTAATAAAGAGTTGGGGCCCCTATTCCCTGGGCTTGGGGACTGAGGTGGTAAATATTAAGCTGTCTTTCTAGGGAAAAGTAGTGGTTTTGTGGGAACAGGGAAGAATAGCTAGGAATTATTGCATAGCCATAACCTATTGGTAGAAATCTGTATAAGTGTTATTAAGATGAAGTTATAATTTCTTAAATGGTACAAAATTTATTTTGATTTCAAAGTTAAGGTATTCATTGGTATGAGTTTCTTATTGATATAAAAGTAATAGTAATATTGTTACTCTCATAGGCATTGTGCCTATACAACACATTTAGGTATACAAGGCTTAGACCCAGTCCTTCTTTAACTATTTTTTAACTGATTTGAGATGTTTAGCCTGTGGGTTAAGGGCTTAGAGTAAGTTCATGGCTCTGAGTTTATTGTTAAGGTGTTTTCTATATTTTATTTAGAAATAGCTGAGAGGAGTTAACAGACAACAGTTCAGATTGCCTTACATGGATAATTGGTTTTCAAAATGTCAGAAGCCCACAGAATTGGCATTACAAACATTTCTATATTAATGTTCATTTTGATTAGAGACCTGTCTGCTCCTGACAGCTTTCATGTCTTTGGATTCTAAGAAGAAATTGAGCATTTTTGGAGTTATTCCAGTTGTGGTGAGACAGCCACTAGGCGAGAATTGCCTCTTTTCATCTACAGGCAATATACTGTCCAGAAAAGGACACATTTGTGGTATAGTCAACTGATTATATCTGCCAATACAGAGTAATCATCCCTTAATAATTCTGCATCACTAGGTCTGTCAGATGATCCTGGGCCGGAAGGCTCAAGATTGGATGCTCCAACGTCTTGTAGTATAGGGACTGTCTAGGTGTTCAGCGGTCTCTATAAATTGGCTAAGTTTTAGAAACTATGCTTTGTGCTTCCCATAATTTCAGTTAATTCAGTCATTCTGGATTTCTAATGGTGTTGAAAACCTATAGTCTCATAGCCAATCCCGGCTATTTATTTTGAGAGAAAAGATTTGAGAGGATGGTTTTCAGCTGACATTCATTCTAAAGCCAAGATAAAAGCCAGGTTCAGAACTTAGTCTTTTAGTTAGGACAGATGACAGAGGTTTTGTTTAGTCAACAAAATGATGAACTGGGTATTAGGTCTATCTTGTACCTTACTGATATAAATTGATATAGTTATGCTCCAATTGTATTTTGAGAGAAAAGTTTTTTTTTTTTTTTTTTTAATTTTAACTGGAAGAGTGATATGTAGGAAGAGCTAAGGTGAGAGGAGTAAGGAGAGGAAGAGGAGAAGTAAGGAGAGGAAGATGAGGAGAGGAAAAGCTAAGAGATGAGAGGGGGAAGGGGGAACATGGCTGGGGATTTTTGATTGTCTTTGCTAGTCAAAGGTAGTTGATATATCTAGGTTGGGTATTGGGTTATACTTCTGATTATATGGGCATCTTGTTATTGAGCATTACCAAACTTATAAAGCCGTCGATTAACATTTTTTTTAAAAGTTACTAACAAAAACAAAAGAAAAATATTCGGTTTTATGAACTAAAATTGTGTGTGTGTGTGTGTGTGTGTGTGTGTGTGTGTGTGTGTGTGTGTGTAAGCCAATGACATCAGAGGCCAAAGAATAGTACCCTTGAGGTGTATGTATTTGTGTTTTCTGGCTGAACAATATTTATGCTTGAAACCAAACTCAAGTCCTCTGCAAGAATAAGATATTTCTTAATTGCTGGCTAGAAATTTTAATATTGATCATGACAAGTTCCTGAGGATTCTAGTATTCTGATCAGAATACTGTTAAGAGAACAAAGTAAGGAAATGCTTTTCATTATCTACTTTTTATTAGTCATATTCTCATTGAAGCAAATATCAGTTCTATAAATATAAATGACATTTTAAAAACATGTATATTATACACATCATACATCTGTATGCATTACATAAAAACATGTTTAATATACATATCTTACATCTGTATGCATTACATAGCATGTGACTATTTTTATATTAAAATTGTTGTGCTTCATATTAACTACTTTCAAATTTAGTACTGTATAAGCTTAACTAACATTATAAACTTCAAAAACATTAATATACATATATTCATGTGGAAACATGTCCCTTAATCATCATTTCTTGTTAAAACCCAGCTTAACGTGCCAATAAAAACCTATACATGATAAGGAGTGATCTGAGACAACAGTGTTAGAAGTATACTCCAGGGGCATTTCAAGTAGATCTTATTTACTAGGAATAGTGAAAATTGTGAAATCAGCACTACTATCAAAAAACCACTATCTTTTTAAATTCAAATGGTAGTCAAAATGTAGCATACAGCTTTTGAAAAGGATTACTTTTCTAGTCACCCCTACATTCTATGTAAGCTTATTCCTATATTTGAACTTATATGAGTCTGTGCTATTAAGAAAACAAACAGAATAATTAAAGTATCTGGTACAAAATAAAAAGAATTTTTCTAGAGCTTTGTAACATCCTTAAAATTGTATGAAAGCAAAAATTTTATAAATTATCCTACAATATTTCTTCTTATGCTCATCTCTTTCCAAGAGAAAAATCAGAGCACTACGGATATTATTAAGCATGGTTACATAAACACATACAGAAGAAAGGATGCACAGATATACATCATGAACTATTTTCAATTTCTTGAACCATAGAGTTAAATAAATATTGATAATATATGAAAATATATTAGAAAAAAACTCACCTTCTTTTACTTGACTCAGTGTTATAATTTCATAATTATAGATAGGAACAGCAAAAACAATTGCTGCAAGTCCTGTTACAAAGCTGCCAGCTGCTGCCCATTTTGCCCTATTCCCTCTACCGCCAAAGTATCCTACAAACATTGCAACCAAGAAAGCAGCAAAATAATCACTAAAATTCATTATGAATGTCTCTGAATTTGACGTTGAAAAATGAGATGCATAAACAACTATGGTGACATCAACAAGAGCAAATAGCATACCTAGAAAGACAAAAGAAAACAAAAGTGAATATAATACAGTTTAATATACAAAATAAACCACAATTAAATTAATTAAAGTTATATTTATACTATACAAGATTATTTTATAATACTCTCAATGAGTAAAATCTATAAATAAAAATAAATTTATTAACTTTCATTATATATTTTACCTAAATATGAGAAGCTATTTTAAGTACCTCAATTAGTAGTAGTAGTAGTATCTTAGAGATAAATTATGTTTGAATCATCTCATCACTATATTAGATGTATCATGTTTCAATTTGAAGAATTAATAAATAATATAATGGATGTTTACCAATTTTGTAATTAAAGTTATAAAGACATTTGAAACCCAGCCTGGATTTCAAAGTATAACATTGTTCCAGATCTAAGAGTCTGTCTTTGAAGTTTAACATTTCTAAGCATTAAAATAAAAAATAAAACTAATGTATATATACAAATCAATCATTCTAAAGTGTATGAAATAAATAAATGTGGCATTATCTGTGAACACTCACCATTCAGCATGTAAAAACATACCAAAAGAAAAAAACCCAAAAAAACATTAAAAAAAAAAATCAAAAGAAAGAAAACCTTAGTGATGCAGAATTATTAAGGGCTGATTACTCTGTCTAGGCAGATGTAATCAGTCAACTATTCTGCAAGTGTGTCCTTTTCTGGGCAGTAATTTGTCTGTAGATGGAAAGAGGCAATTCTTGCCTAGTGGCTGTCTCACCACAACTGGAGTAACTCCAAGGATGCTCAATTTCTTCTTAGAATCCAAGACAGGAAGCTGTCAGGAGCAGACAGGTCTCTAATCAAAATGAACATTAATACAGAAATGTTTGTCATGTCAATTCTGTGGACTTCTGACGTTTTGAAAACCAGCTGTCCATGTAAGGTAACCTGGACTATTGTCTGTTCACTCCTCTCAGCTATTTCTAATAAAATATAGAAAACACCCTAACAATAAACTCCAAGCCACGAATTTTCTATAGTCCCTTAACTCACAGGCTATCTATCTCAAATCAGTTAAAAAATTTAAAGAAGGACTGGATCTAAGCCTTGTATTCCTAAATGTGTTATACAGGCACAATGCCCATGAGAGTATCAATATTCATCTTTCTTTTATATCAATAAGAAGCTCGTACCAATGAAAACCTTACATTTAAAATCAAAGTAAATTTTGTGCCATTTAAGAAATTATAACTTCATCGTGATAATGATTATACAGATTTCTACCAATAGGTTATTCTGCATCACTAAGGTCTGTCAGATGATTCTGGGCCAGAAGGCTGAAGATTTGATGCTCCAACGTTTGGTAGTACAGGGACTGTCCAGGTGTTCAGCAATTTCTATAAATTGGCTAAGTTTTAGAAGCTATGCTTAGTGCTTCCCATAATTTCAGTTAACTCAGTCATTCTGGTTTTCTGACAGGGTTGAAGACCTATAGTCTCATAGCCAATCCTGGCTATTTACTTTGAGAGAAAAGATTTGAGTGGATGGTTTTCAGCTGACATTCATTCTAAAGAAAGAAAGCCAGGTTCAAAACTAAGTGTTTTAGTTAGGAGAGATGACAGAGGTTCTGGTTAGTCAACAAAATGATGGACTGGGTATTAGGACTATCTTGTACCTCACTGGTACAAATAGGCATAATTATGCTCTAATTGTACTTTGAGAGAAAAGTTTTATTTTAACAGGAAGGGTGATATGTAGGAGGAGCTAAGGGAAAAGGAGTACCTAGAGGAAGAGATGGCGTGAGGAGAGGAGAAGCTAGGTGATGAAAGAGAGAAAGAGATGAGGGGCATGGAGGCAGATGTTCACATGTCTCCACCAGTCAAAGATAGTTTATATATCTAGGTTGGGTATTGGGTTACACTTCTGATTGAGCATTACCAAACTTATAAAGCCTTTGATTAACATTTTAAAAAATTGTATAAAAGCAAAAAGGAAAAGGGGGCATGGGATAGGGGTTTTCTAGGGAGGGGAAATGGGGAAAGGGGATGGCTTCTGAAATGTAAATAAAATATCCAATAAAAAGAAAGAAAGAAAACAATCACACTAAGGGGGAAAGTGATCTGATATAAGGAATAGCTGCAAAAAAATCCATTTCTTAGAGTGAAAACAGAAAATGGTTATAAATTGAAACTCATGGTGTGTGTGCAAAGTGGCAGGATCATATGTCATTGCCAAAACGTCAATCTCTGCTGCTGCACAATTACCTCAAAACACTCTTTGGATTGCAGGGATCCAGGAATTCACAGGCTCTGCCTAAAGCTCCTAAAGCTCTGAGAACCAACTGATCCCCTGCTGGTCTACAGCACCAGGGCCAGGCACAGGAGCACAGTGCGGAGGAAACATTCAGGATTGTTGCTGATAGAATGTCTGTTTCCTACATTACCTCCAAGAACCTCAATCACTCAGTGTCGCTCCTGCTGCCACAATCACCACCCAAATCAGAAAACCACAGAAGACTCTGCCTACACTTTTGGTACCTACTGCCCCAGCCTCTCGCTGACAATAGCTAAGTGTGAGTGCGGGTAGGAAGCCAGTGGGCGAGTGTAGTTTCCTAGTTATTACAAATTTTTTTAGTAAAAGTATCTAACTAAGATAATAGAAGAGAAAGAAAAGGAAGAGGCAAGAGGAAGGAGAAAACAACATGTGGATAACGGGCACTCATGTGTTTCTTCCTGTGCTCTGAACCACTTGAAGTCTTGCAACCCCTCAATTCAAAGATGAGGAATCAAACTCCAGGCAGAAACCTGGTTTGTCGGTGTATCAAATTGTGAGCAGAAATCGTGAAGGCGATGCTGTTTTCAGTTATATTTTGATCTCCCGAGCATTCAACCCGAACTTAAGGTGGTCATTAAATAACATGTACTAACTCAACACCACCTTGCCAGATGTTCTGTAGCTGTAACCCACTGTGTGGAACGCACCTTGTCAAGGAAGGAGCCAAAGACTGAAGGCAGTGGCAGTGCATTGGGTTAACTGATTTTCATTCATGTTTGGAAAACAAGTCAGATATCATCTACCTGCTCCTTCCCACAGTATGTCAGTCTCATGTCTACCACAGTAAATTCTCTAGCCTGAGAAACTCTGCTCCTCTAACTTACCATGAGCAAAGACTGCTACAAAGAGCAGAAACAGGAAGGTCTTAATGTTGTTGAAACGCTGTAAACAAGGGAAAATGAGAGGGCCCAAACCAAATGGTCTTTCTGAAGAATCCTTGTACTCTGGATGCAACTTTTTCCTATCTGGGATATTTGCAAACTTCTTCATGGCAGTTGGAAGTGTTACCAGGTACGTTTCTATTTTCATGTGTTCCTCACTACTCTGGTGTTCATTCTTATTTACCACGAGCGCCTCCTCCACTTTATCTGAAGTTTTTCTCTCATCCTGGGCCATGGCCTATCCACAGCAGTTCTGAGGATACTCGAGGTGTCTTGGAGGCTCCTGTGTACTCCCTGGGCCCAGTGAGTAATGTTTTCACTGCCACTGGAACCTCTATAGGGAACGTTATTTCCAGTGCAGGGAGCCAACGTCTTTACCGTCCTGTTGAGTGACGCTGCAGAAATTCCAAGCCTGGATTCCATCTTCTCTGTGAAAAAAAAAAAAAAAAAAAAAAAGAAGAAGGGAAGGAGAGAAGAGGAAGAGGAAAGAGGACGTGAATATGATTAAACCATGTTGAACAAAACGTCAAATAAATAATAAAAACATTTGTAAAAGAAATGGAAAAATAAATATGTAAGCAAAGAAATAAGGAACCAACCATCAGTATCTCGAGGCTTTTGTTCAGTGTGGTGTCTCTGCAGCTGGATAATCTCACTTGATAGAAATTCATTAAAGTTGTATAGTAATAAGTAAGTAAATGTCAGGAAATAGGAGATGATTTATTCCTGTCCGCTGTGATGGAAGGGCTTGAAGAACAAGCAAGAATCAGAATAAAAGACGTGAAGCAATGACCTTGAATGAAAAGCTTACACTGAGAAAGAGTTGTCCTGAAAATTCATCCCCAGCCAAGAGCAGAAAAGCAGGTGTATATTCTACTATAAATGGAGGAAAGCAGGTGTATATTTAATATAAATGAAGGCAGGGGCTGCAGAGGAGCACTAAAATTCCTGGGTTAAATATGCCATTTGAGAGAAGGACCACGGTATATGTTACGAAACTTGTTTTATATAAAAACACAATTTCAGATCAGCTTCCTTCTTAGGATGAACCTGATTCATGTTTAAACCCAGGGTATCTTTCCATTCCAGATGAACCTATCTTCTCTCTTAAGGTGTCGACACGTTGCTACACCTTATGAAACTTAGAACAATTTTGCCACTCAATATGGTACACCAGAAAAAAAAAAACAACTGACTAAATGTAGAAAATTAGTATGCATTCAAAGAATATTATTCTCTTTTATATTAAGAGACTTGATTTTCATCATTCTCATTATATGAATAACATTAAATGCCTAGTTTACTATTTGCTCATACTTGACATAAATACCATATTGCTTCATTATATTAATAAGCATAAAAGTAGTAGGGTTCCTAAGGATAAAATATGTGGGAAGGTAAAAATCATTCTTACCTTAATCTTCTTCTCCCTGATACTAAACTATTCATAACCTAAGGGCAGAAGGAGAAATAGAGCTGTGCAAACAACAAAAGCACTGAAAATTTTGTTTCTAGTAATAATATAGAAATCCAAGAGAACACAATTCCCACCTACCAACAGCCAATCAAGATCTTATAAATCAATATTTGGAGGGGTCCAGCAGAGAGCTGAATTTGTAGTCATCAGGTGAATTCCCTCGAAAGGATAAGAAGCTATTCGAAAATAGTACAGAGCATTCATGTGTCTGTTTGAAAGGACACAAAGATGGAAAGAACTATGGGAAAATGGAACATGGGAAGCAATTGAAGTTTTGAGGTTTTTTTTATTCTATATTTTATTTATTTACATTTCAGATGTTATCTCCTTTCCCCATCTCCCCTCACACCTTTAATCCACTATTCCATTTCTCTTCCTTCTTTTTTGCTTTTATACTGTTTAAATTACCTGCAAGTATTAAGATCAATTCTGGGTTGAGGAACTAGCAATACAAGAGATGCAAATAGTCAAGAAACAAACAATACAATGAAAGAACATGCAAGACAATAAACAGAGTCCCCTGATCACTCCTGTGATCACTATTTCTAAGGACTTATCAGGATGACCAAAATATCTGATCCTAATTTCCTGTTCTAGCCCAAAGTCATTTTCATGCCTGAAGCCTACTTCTTTGTTGTAGTGTAAGATTTAGATTCCTGCCTGTAAATACTTCTTTGTTCTAACCTAGGATATAGATTTCTGCCTGAAGGTACTTCTTTGTTCTAAGCCTAATGTCAGACTCCTGCCTGCAGCCCATTTCCTTGTCCTTGGCTAATGTCAGATTCCTGCCAGGCAGCCCCAAAAACTCTCCATATCACCCCCTTTTTTATTGCAAAAACCAGACTGAGCCTGTCTTAGGTTGTCCTGACAAGGATGGCTTCCTTACCTGTTATGGAATATGCATTATCAAAAGCAATGCACTTCTATCTTAGGCTAGTAATAACTTGCTTGTTTAGAATTAGCTAAAGATTTTTGTTTGTTTTTATGAAATGTGTTGTTTTAGTGATTTTTTTCTCATTCTGTTTGTCATTTATACATACAAAAGCTACAGTTTTTATGTATGTGTTTTGATTTTTTATCCAGCTATGATGCTAAAAGTGTTTATTTGATGCAGAAGTTTCTGGATAAGGTTTGTTTCTTTGTTTTGTTTTTTTTTTCTTTGAGTTCTTGGACAGAATCTCATCATCTGCAAGTAAAGATAATTTGACTCTTTTCTTTCCTATTTAAATCCTGTTAATCTCCATCAGTTGTCTTATTGTGCTAGCTAAGAGTTCAAGTACTATGTTGAGTAGGTATGGAGAGAGTAGACATCATTTTTTTTTTTATTTTAGTTGGATTGCTTTGAGTTTCTCACTGTTTATGCTGATATTAGCTGGAGGTTTGCTATACATTGCCATTGTAATGTTCAGATATCTCCCTTTTGTCTCTAGTCTCTCCAAGAACTTTTATTATGAGTGAGTGTTCAAAGTTATTAAAGGTCTTTTCTGTATCTAATAAAATTATCATGAGAATTTTGACTTTTTGTATGTTTATGAGGAAGATTAAATTTATTGAATTATATATACTTCCATATCACTGGACCTCGGGGATAAAGCCTATTTAATCACTTTGCATAATCTTTTTGCGTGCATCCCTATGTGTTCTTGGATTCAGTTTACAAGTATCTCACAGAGGACACAGATTTTTATTTGGAAATTAATAGCTTATTAGAGGAGCATAATACCCTATGTAGGGTAACTCCAGTTAAAATCTTATATGAATATAGATAGGTAGGTAGATAGACAATAAATAAAGAAATTATAGATAGAGGCATAGATAGGTAGAAAGATAGATAAATAGATAGATGCATACACAACAAATGAAAGAAAGAAATAAAAAGAAGGAAAGAAGGAAGGGAGGGATGAAGGGAAAAGGGAGGGAGAGAGGAAGGGAAGGAGGGCGGAAAAGAGAGAGAGAGAGAGAGAGAGAGAGAGAGAGAGAGAGAGAGAGAACAGTAGACAGGTAGAATGAATGAGAAAGCCATATGGAGACCTATTAATGACACAAAAAGGCCTTTACCATTCCTCCATTCCTCCTCTCTCGTACCCTACCAACCGTCTTCCTACTTAAATCTTGCTCTCTACTACTCACTTTTCCTCTTTCTTCCTTCCTTAAGGTCTTTTTTTTTTACCTCTTCCCACCAAAGATCCCTTTCTAGTTTCCTGGATTCTACAGGTACTCAAATATTGACACAAAAGTCAATATTTGAAGTTAAGACCTATAAATGCCAGGCAGTGGTGGTATTGACCTTTATTCCCAGCACTGGGGACTCTTGATTCTGAAGGCAGAAACATGCAGATCTCTGTCATTTGGAGGCTAGTCATATGTATATGTATATGTATATGTATATGTATATGTATATGTATACGTATATGTATATGTTTGTGCATGAGTAACAACATGTGATGATTGCCTTTCTGGCTTTTGTTACCTCACTCAGTTTTTCAGATCCATCTACTTATCTTCCAAATTCATTTTTCTTTGTAACTGAATGAAATTCCATTGTCATATTTTCATCATCTATTAATCAGCTGATAGACATCTACACTGTTTCTATGCCTTAGTTATTATGAATAGAGCATCAATGAGCATGGGCGAGCTTGTATCTCTGTTGTAGAATAGTGAGTCCTTGGGGTATAAGCCTAGGAAACATATGGTGGATTTAATTCTTGTTTTCTGAGGAACCACCACACTGGTTTCCATAGGGTTAGCACCAATTTGAACTGCAATCAAATTTTATAATCATGGTCAGTTTCCAATATTCTTACTAGTAGTTGTTATCTTCTATTTTAAGAGTGTGAACATTAGATGATATCATTAGTTTAAATTTTCTTTTCCCTGATTGCTCAGGACACTGACCACTTCTAAAATTATTATGTTTTTCCCTCCCATTATTCCTCCCAGTTCCTTTCCACCAGCCCTCCCATCTAGATCCACTTCCTTACTATCTCTTATTAGAAAGGAACAGGCTTAAAATAGGTAGTAATGCAATAAATATTATATATATATATATATATATATATATATATATATATATATATATATTATAAAACAAAAAAAAAAACACATTGGAATTGGAGCCATTTAACTGAAATATATTTTCAATCATTTCACTCTAAAATATTGTTTATCATTAGTTCTAGGAGATTTGGTTTTATCATTTGCTTGTTTTTTTCAGTTGGTTTTTCTTTCATCCTTCCTTCCTTCCTTCCTTCTTTTCCCTTTTTTCTTGCCTTTGAGATAATGAACCCAGTATGCTAGTTCATTTCTTTTGATGGATGAACTGAGACAAGATACTCCAATTTATTACTGAAAAGTGTACATGACTTCTGTCGTTTGTTGAGGTTTTAAAAGTTTGAAAATGTCTTAGTCTCCTTTGGTTTAATAAGTTTTTGTGTTATCTTTTTGCTTCTCTAGTTATTTGGATGTGTTTATCTTTCCTTTTTCATCTAAGTGTTCCTTCCTTTGTCCTCTGTGGGACTGGCTTAGTGATCCTGAATTCCATTGGCCTGCCTTTATCATGGAAAGACTTTCATTCACAATAATTATGAGTACTAGTTTTGCTGGGCATATTAGCTAGGATTGGCAACATTTCTCAGAATTTGAAAGACACCAAACTATTTTTGCTTTGATGATTAGGACTGAAAGTCAGCAGTAATTCCTGCTTTCATAGTTTGGAATGAAAAATGAGCACTTGATTATAACTTGATCCTTCTCTTTACTATCTTTCAGTATATTTTGTTGTGTAAATTAAATAGTTTAACATACCATGGGGAGCTTATACTCTGCTCCTGTTTGTGTTGCTATGAATGCTTCTTTTCTCCTAGATTTGGTAAATTTTTGTCTTTTTGACATTAAAAATGTTTTCATTACCAGAGAGATGGTTCAACTGTTAAAAAGCATTGGCTGCTCTTCCAGAGAACAAGGGGTCAATTTCTAGTATCTATACAGCAGCTCACAAGTCTTTGTAACATGAGTTCTAGAGGATCTGTTGAAAGATGCTGTGAGTCTCTGGCTCTGTGCTTTTAATATGAAGGCTTTTTATTACTCTTTCATCACATTTTTATGAGGCTGCTTATGATATTGATCTCTTTATGGTTTAACTTTGCCGGGATAGATGCATTCTTTCACATTTGACTCAATAGGGTACAAGTTTTTAAAGTATTCCCTACTACTATTCTGAACTGCTTTGGTGTCTGTTTTTATATTTCCTGATCGTTTCTAGTTTTGTGAATTTGGTTTGTTTCATTCTTCTTTTTCTGTTATTGGGCCCATGAGACTCTTAATCTCTATTATTTTAACCAACAATCAACTCATATATTCAGTGGTTCTTGTACTGCTTCCTTTGTTTCAATCTCATTAATTTAAGCTTTGGGTTTTTTTGTTTGTTTGTTTGTTTGTTTGTTTTTTACTTTTTTGCTAGCTACTAATTTGGATTTCTGCAGTTCTTGTTTTCCAAATTCTGAAATTGTATCATTAATCCATTCAATTGTGCTTGTTATTTTTTTACCTCTAGAAGTTTAGAAATTGAGATTTCTCTCATAGGACTCTTTTTACCATATCCCAATGATTTTTTGTTTTGTTGTGTTTTCATATTCACTTAGTCTCAGGAATGTTTTATTTCTTTCTTGATTTCTTCTCTGAGCCATTCTTTACTAAGTACTAAGATTTTAAATCTCCATGAGTTTTGACCATACCACACTCCACGTGCCCAATTTCATCTGAGTTTCTATACTTTCTAGAGATTTATTTGGAGCTGATTGTAAGTTTATAACATTGTGCTTAAATAATATTAACGTAGAGTTAATTTCAATTGTTCTGAGTTTTTCAGGATTGTTTTGTCTCCCAGAATGTGAACACTTTTAGAAAAGTCTCCATGGGCTACTAGATATGATGTATATTTTGGGGGGATTTGAGTAGAAATATTTTCTAAGATATTTGGCATCTAACATATGATGTAATACTTTATTTAATTCTTCTATTTCTTTGTTATTTTGGTCCAAATATTTTATCTAGTGCAGAAAGTAACATAGTGACATCTACTATGATCAGGTTAGTGTGTATCTGTGTTTTTAAATCCAGTAGTACATTTTTATAAAATTGGTCTCCTCAAAGTTAGGCACATAAATGCTTACAGCAGTAATGTCACCTTGCTTGATTTGAATTAAGTATGTTAAACTCTCCTGATTAGTTTTAGTTTGAAGCCTGTGCTATCAGATACTAGGGTACCAGTGTCTCTCTTGCTTTGTTGTCCCATTTGCTTGGTATACTATTCTACATCCTTTCAATTAAAGGTGGTTTCTATCTTTAAACCTAATTTCCTCTATACAACATAAAGAGGGATATTATTTCTTAATCCATTCCACCTAAATATGTCTTTTGTGTGGACAATTGAGGTCATTAATGTTTAAAGTTAGTATTGGGAAGGTATGTATTCAGTGAAGTCATTTTGTTGCTGTTTGTGTTCTTAGTCATAGTTTTATTTCCATAAATGTAGCTCTCTTTGTTTTCTTTCTCTAACTTCTTAGCTATGCTTATTCCTCTCTTCAGCCTTGTAGTCTTTTCAATATTCTCTTCAGTGGTGTTTTGAAGGACTTAAGCCTACTCGTAGCAGATCCTTTTGCTGAGTATGTAAACAAAGATGGCAAACAGACAAGATGCCTGTGGTTATACTCTCAACCTCTAAATCAATGAGCATGAACATCATTACTTTGAGATATTCAGCCATCGAGATTTTACATTAATGACAAAAAAAAATGCTGTAATAGAACTTCTCTTTTTCCCTTTTCAGTACCTCTGAGAAAAATTTACATCTTCATGAATGGATCAAGTCTCTCTCTCTTTGTTCTGAAACAGAGAAGTATTCCCTACAGTGCTAATTTCTTACGTCCCTCATGTTTCCCGATTAGTTCCTCAGTTTTCTATCACCTTTTTACATCATTTCTTGGCATTAGATCATTTTTAAGGAGTTATTCAATTCTGTCTCCTTGCTAAAGCTGGATGATGCACAAAGCTCATGTGCATGTGCTTGAATAGCTTTGTTCTGTAGCCATCTTTCTGGGAAAGTCCTTTTAGGAAAGTATATTAGGAGATGTTGAAGGCACAACACAGACTCCTTTAGAATAATGAACTAGAACAAGCTTTTAAGAAAGGGTCATGGGGTGGAGAGATGGCTCAGTGGTTAAGAGCACAGGCTGCTCTTCCAGAGGTCCTGACTTTCATTTGCAGCAAACACATGGTAGCTCACAACCATCTGTAATGGGATGTGATGCTCTCTTCTGGTGTGTCTGAAGAGAACAATGGTGTGTTCGTATACATAAAAATAAACTAATCTTTAAAAAATTAAGTAAAATAAAGAAAGAAAGAGTCATATTCTGTACTTTTTGGCTAATATCCACTAATCAGTGAGTACAAACCAAGTATGACCCTTTGGGTCAAAGTTACCTCACTTAGGATGATATTTTCTTCTTTTATTTTTATTAATCATTCTATTCATTTACTTCCCAAATGACATCCCACTTTTCCATTACCCCTTCACCAACCCCCATCCCATGATATCCCACTTCCCAGTTTCCCCTCTATCAAACCCCCACCCCATATCTGCCCTTCCCCCTCTCCCTTGCCTATATGAGGGTGCCCCCCCCACCCATACTCTCAAGCTCCACAGCTCCAGCATTCCCTTACACTGGGGCATCAAAACTCCTGTGACCAAGGGCCTCCCCTCCCACTGCTGTCAGGCAAGGCCATCATCCTCTGCTACATATGTATCCAGAGTCATGGATTCCTCTAGGTACACTTTTTGGTTGTTGGTCTAGACTCAGGGAGAACTGAGTGGTCAGGATAGCCTATGTTGTTCTTCCAATGAGGTTGCAACCCCCTCTTCACTCCTCCTGGCTTTCTGCGAGCTCCTCCACAAGGATCCTTGGGCTCAGTTTGATGGTTGATTTTTCTAGTTCCATCAATTCACCTTCAAAATTTATGATGTCTTCATTTTTAATAGCTCAATACTATTCTGCTGTGAAATGAATGACATTTTCTGTATCCATTTCTGTATCCTCTTGAGGGACATCTGGGTTGTTTCCAGCTTCTGGCTATTACAAATAAGGCTGCTATAAACATGGCAGAACCAAAGGGGGAACAGAAATATGTATGGAGGAGGGGCAGGAGAAGTCCAGAGGGCCAAGAGAATGAATGGAAATAAGTAGCCTCAGTGTGGGGTGGGGGGATTCTCTAGAAAGTACCAGAGATCTTGAAGGTGAAAGACTCTAAGGACTCAATAGGGGTGGCCTTAGCCAAAATGCCCATCACTGGAGAAAGGGAAATTGAAGAGTCTAAGTCCAGGAAATAGACAGGGTCTCAAGCAGAGTAACAGGGTTACTAAACCACAGCCTAAATTTCTAACCCATAACTGTTCCTGTCTAAAAGAACTGCAGGGACAAAATGAAGAAAGGACTAAAAGAAAGGTAGTCCAATGAGTGGGCCAACTTGAGATTTATCTCATGGGAGGACACCAAGGCCTGATCTTAGCCATTCTGATTGGTGTGACATGAAATCTCAGGGTCATTTTGATTTGCATTTCTCTGATCACTAAGGACTTTGAACATTTCTTTAAGTGCTTCTCAGCCATTCAAGATTTCTCTGTTGTAAATTCTCTGTTTAGATCTGTACCCCATTTTTTGATTGGGTTGTTTGGTTCTTTTGGGGGTTAGCTTCTTGAGTTCTTTGTATATTTTGGATATTAGTCCTCTATCGGATGTGGGGTTAGTGAAAGTTTTTTCCCAATCTGTAGGTTGCTGATTTATTCTAGTGGCTATGTCCTTTGCCTTACAGAAGCTTTTCAGTTTGATGAGGTCCCATTTATCAATTCTTGATATTAGAGCCTTAGCCATTGGAGTTCTGTTGAGGAAATGTTCCCCTGTGTCAATGAGATTGAGTTTCTCCTTTCTCTTCTATTAGATTCAGTGTATCTGGATTTATGTTGAGGTCCTTGATCCACTTGGACTTGAGCTTCATACTAGGTGACAAATATGAATATATTTTCATTTTTCTAAGAATAGACTGCCAGTTAGACCAGCACCATTTATTGAAGATGCTTTCTTTTTTCTATTGTATATTATTGGCTTCTTTATCAAAGATCAAGTAAGTGTGTGGTTTTATTTCTGGGTCTTCAATTCTATTCCATTGACCAACATGCCTGTCTCTGTACCAACACCACTGCTTTGTAGTACTGCTTCAAGTCAAGAATGGTGATTCCCCCAGAAGTTTTTGTATTGTTAAGAATGGTTTCACTAACCTGGATATTTTTTTCCATATAAATTTGACAATTGCTCTTTCCATGTCTGTGAAGAACTGTGTTGGAATTTTGATGGGGATTGCATTGAATATCTAGATTTATTTTTGGTAGGATGGCCTACCATCCAATTTTAATCTACTAAGCCATAAACATGGGAGATCTCTCCATTTTCTGAAGTCTTCTTCAATCTATTTCTTGAGAAACTTGAAGTTCCCATCATATAGATCTTTCACTTGTTTGGTTAGAGTTACCCCAAGACATTTTATATTACTTGTGACAATTGTGAAGGGTATGTTTTCCCTAATTTCTTTCTCAGCCTATGTATCATTTGTATAAAGGAAGGCTACTGATTAATTTGCGTTAATTTAATTTTATATTCAGATACTTTGTTAAAGTTGTTTATCATCTGTAGGAGCTCTCTGGTAGAATTTTTAGGATTATTTATTATACTGTAAATGGGGATGCCTTGACTTGTTCTTTGCCAATTTGTATCTACTTGATCTCCTTTTGTTGTCTTATTGCACTAGCTAGACCTTCCAGTACTATATTGAATAGATGTGAGGTGAGCATCCTTGTCTTGTTGCTGATTTTAGTGGGATTGCTTAAAGTACTGCTCTGTTTAATTTGATATTTGCTGTTAGTTTTCTGTATATTGCTTTTATATATAGGTATGGGTCTTGAATCCCTGATCTCTCCAATACTTTTAACATAAGTGGTGTTATATTTTCTCAAATGTCTTTTCAGCATCTAATGAGATAATCAAGTCATTCATTTCTTTGAGTTTATTTATATAGTATATGATGCTAATGGTTTTTCATATATTAAACCAACCTTGCTTCCCTGGGATGAAGCCTACTTGATTGTGGTGAAGGATGGTTATGATGTATTCTTGGATCCAGTTTGCAAGAAATTTATTGAGTAGTTTTGCATCTATATTCATAAAGTTCTCTTTTTGATGTTGGGTCCTTCTATGTTTTAGATGTCAGAGTAATTATGGCTTCATTGAATGAATTAAGTAGTATTCCATCTGTTTCTATTATATGGAATAGTTTGAGGAATGTTGATATTAGCTCTTCTTTGAAGGACTGGTAGAATTCTGAATTAAAAGCCTCTGCCCCTGAGCTTTTTTTGGTTAGGAGGATTTTAATGACTTCTTCTATTTCCTTAGGGGATATGGGCCAGTTTAGATAGTTTACTTGCTCTTGATTTAAATTGGGGAAGTGGTATTTTTCTAGAAAATCATCCATTTCATCTAGATTTCCAGTTTTGTTGAGTATAGACTTTTGTAGTAGGATCTGATGAGTTTCTTAATTTCCTTGGTTTTTTGTTGTTATGTTTCCCTTTTCATTTCTGATTTTGTTAATTTGGATACTGTCTCTCTGCCCTCTGGTTAGCCTGGCTATGATTTTCGCAAAGAACCAACTTTTGGTTTTCTTGATTCTTTGTATTGTTCTCTTTGTTTCTATTTGGTTGATTTTGGCCCTGAGTTTGACTGTTCTCTGCCTTCTAATCCTCTTGGGTGTGTCTACTTCCTTTTTTTCTACAGCTCTCAGGTATGCTGTTAAGTTACTAGTGTGTAGGATCTCTTCAATTTCTTTACTATAGCATTTAGTGATATGAATTTTCCTCTTAGCATTGCTTTCATTATGGCCTATAAGTTTGGGTATGTTGTGCCATCATTTTCATTGAATTCCAGGAATTCATTAATTAATTTATTTATTTCTTCACTGACCAAGTTATCATTGTGCAGAGTGTTGTTTAGTTTCCATAGATATATAGGTTTTCTGTTGCTTTTGTTGTTATTCAAGTCTAGCCTTAGTCTGTGGTGATCTGATAGGATGCATGGGATTGTTTCAATCTTCTTGTATTGGTTGAGGCTTGTTTTGTTATATGGTGAATTTTGAAGAAGGTACCATGAGATGCTAAGAAGAACATATATTCTTTTGTTTTAGGGTGAAATATTCTGCATGTATCTGTTGAATTCATTTAGTTCATAACCTCTAATAGTTTCACTGTGTCTCGGTTTAGCTTCTGTTTCAATGTTCTGTCCGTTAGTGAGAGGGGGTGTTGAAGTCTCTCACTTTTATTTTGTGGGGTTCAATGTGTGTTTGAGTTTTAGTAAAGTTTCTTATATGAATGTGGGTGCCCTTGCATTTGGGGGATAGATGTTGAGAATTGAAACTTTCTCTTGGTTACTTTTCCTTTGATGAGTATGAAATGTCCTCCATCTCACTTGATGACTTTTAGTTAAAGGTCTAGTTTATTGGATATGAGGATGGAAACTTTAGCTTGTTTCTTGGGACCACTTGCTTGGACCACTTTTTTCCAGCCTTTTACTCTGATGTAGTGTCTGTTATTGTTATTGGGGTACATTTTCCGTATGCAGTGAAATGTTGGATCCTGTTAGCTTATATCTTTTTATGGGGAATTGAGTCTATTGATGTTGAAAGATATTAAAGGCAGATAATTGTTACTTCTTGTTATGTTTGTTGTTGTAGATGGCATTTAATGCATGTGACTCTCTCACTTTTGCTTTGTTGTGCAATGATTGCTATCTTGTTTTTCTTTGGTGTAGGTACCCTCCTTATGTTGGAGTTTTCCTTCAAGAATATTCTGTAGTGCTGGATTTGTAGATTGATATTGTTTGAATTTGGTTTTCCTGGAATATTTTGGTTTCCCTATCTCTGTTGATTGAGAGTTTCACTGAATATAGTAGCCTGGGCTGGCATTTGTGTTCTCTTGGGGTCTGCATGATATCTGTCCTGGCCATTCTGTCTTTTAGGATCTCTGTTGAGAAGTCTGGTGTAATTATGATATGTCTGTTTTTATAAGTTACTTGGGCTTTTCCCCTTACATCTATTATTATTCTTTCATCATTCTGTGCATTTAGTGTTTGATTATTATGTACCTGGAAGAATTTCTTTTCTGGTGCAATCTATTTCACATCCTCTAGGTTTCTTGTACATTTATGTCCATCTCTTTCTTTAAGTTCGGAAGTTTTCTTTAATGATTTTGTTGAAGATGTTTTCAGGTCCTTTGAGCTGGGAATCTTCACTCTCTTCTATTTCTATTATTCTTAGCTTTTTTCTTTTCATTGTGTCTTGAATTTGAATTTAGATTTGAATTTTCTTTGACAGTTGCATCAATATTTTCTAAGGTTTCTTCTACAACTGAGATTCTTTCATCCATCTTTTGTATTCTGTTGGTGATGTTTACATCTGTAATTCCTGACCTATTTCCTAGGTTTTCCATTTCAAGGGAATTTGTGTTTCTTGTTTCTACTTCCACTTTAAGTCTTGGACCCCTTTGTTCAGTTCCTTCACCTGTTTGATTGTGTTTTCATATATTTCTTTAAGGGATTTATTTGTTTCCTTTTTAAGTTCTTCTACCTGTTTGCACATATTTTTCTGTATTTCTTTCAGTGTGTTATTGATATCCTACTTAAAGAACTCTATTATCTTCATGAGATATAATTTCATGTCAGTTTCCTTATTTTTGGTTGTTTTTATCTATGCAAAGCTTGCTGTGATGGCAGAACTGGGTTCTAATGATGTCAAAGTATATTAGCTTCTTCATATTGTATGGTCTTGCACTTGTCTTTTGCCATATGGCTATCTCTTGGTGTTGAGAGGGGTATATAAACTGGTGATCTGCTGCCCTGGCTGCTGAGGCTCTCCTGGGAGGCTGTCAGATTGTTGGATCTTCAGAGGGGCAGACACGCTGCTGATCTGTTACCCTGGCAGCAGCAGATCTCCTGCGAGGCCTTCAGACTGTTGGGTCTTTAGAGGAGCAGTCAAACTGTTGCCTTGTGTGTAGCTGTTCTCCAGGGAGGTTTTCAGACTGTGGGTTTTGTTGCCTTGTGTGCAGCAGAACTCCTGGGAGGCCTTCAAACTGTGGGATCAGTTGTCCTGCATGCATCAAAAGTCCTGGGAGGCTTTCAGACTATTGGGTATTCAGAGGAGCAGAAAATCAGGTGATCTACCCCTGTGGAAGTGGAAAGGGGAATGGATTTCAGTAGGTGAGAGGCTTGTGGGGGGTGATAAGTCCTGGGTCCACTGGACTCTTTGTGCTTGTCAGCTGCTGAGGTTGTTTAGGCGTTTCCTTCACCTGTTGCCCTGCATGCATCTCCTGGAAGACCTTCAGACTGTGGTGTCTTCAGAACAGCAAGCAAGCTGGTGATCTGCCCCAGTGGAAGGCCATAGGGGAACTTTTAAAACACAGGTACTGCACTTGACTAATTATTGTATGTGTAGGGCCTGCTTTTGTATCTGGCACGGGCTGGGTGCTAAAATAAAGTTTGAGGAATAAATGAGCAGCTGAATAAAAAAAAATCTGTGGTCAAAGAACTATAAATCATTTTGATCCACATTCATTTTGATACTGTTCTACACAACTTCTCATTCCAGTGGCAAAATATCAAAAAGAGAAGACAACTTAAAGTGAAGGAATGCTTATCTTTGTCTTCTAGTTTTAAAAGTTTCAATCCACAGTCAGCTGGCAACATTTTTTGTTGACCTGGTGTAAGAGAGAACAACATTCAGGTAGAGTGTGGGAGCCCCACACAGCATACTTCAGAGTTTGCTGCTGATGCCAAACATCCTGGAGGCACTGTTTAACAAAGTTCCTGTGCTTGGACAACCTAGAATGATCTTTCCCTGCCCTTTGTCGATATTTGCTTCATACCTTTTTTTTATACTTATGATTCTTGCTGTTAAAAGCCTCTCTCTAAAAGCTAGAGCTAAGATAACAAAAAACTGGTATAAACAATAATGAAATTTCTAAAAGTTTTCTGGAAAAAAACAGTTACACAGAAAATTGAGTTTTTCCTAAGAACTTATTACTTAAATATAAACATTTAGAGATTCTGCATTGTGCAAGTTTATGACAAGACTTGGTACCTTCCTGAAGGCAAAAGTAAGCAGTATTAGGAATCCCGATGTTCTTCTATTTTTTACAGAATTGTAATAATGATAGAAATCACATTATAGCAAGGATTCATGGCAGAGACACAGAGGAAGGCATCCTTACTCAGTGAACTGCCTGCCTTTCTGAACAGACTTGTCAGACCAGAACTTTTCTGATAGACCAACCTTACTTAAGCAAAGGGACTGAACAATATTTTAAAAATCAAAGAAAAAGAATGGTGATCATATGCCAAATATAAAAGAAATACAGAGAAAGGAAAAAAATCAAATAACCGTTAGAGGTTAAATTTTTTTAGAAAGCCAAACTTGATATAATAGGTAGTAGGAAATAACTTTTGATTTATTAATTTTATGCCAAACTGAAACAAAATCAAATTTAAATAGAGTCATTTTCTCTAGCATTTCTGTAACCACAAGGCTTTACGATATCAATCTTAAGGAAGAAGATATTGAGTTTAAAGAAATTTGATTTTAATATAATGTTAAATTTTAGTTGTTATAAGATTGCTGTTTTCTTGCTTTATTCTTCTTTTGATATTCTTATGTAAATTGTCAAAGAAAATTATGTAAAACCTTCTTATGAAAGAAGATTTTGGGTATGGACACCAGATGCCGCTGGAGACATCCTGAAGGATGCACTGATCCCAGAGCCATAGGTAGAAAGACCTACACGCTGCCCTATGCTCATAGCCAGGTGCACTCAGATTCCAGCAAATACCCAACACCCCATCCCTGTGGAATAGCACTCCCCTTCTGCCCCTCTCCCGGATCTGAGGCCTGCAGCAGACCTCTGCCCTGTCTGCTCTTGTGTGGACACCGGGTTCCACCAAACACATCCTGGAGGATCCACTGATCCCAGAGCAGCAGAGGTACCACTGAACCTAGAGCGGCAGAGGAACAACTGAACTCAGAGCAACAGACAACATATCCTGAGATATCCTAGAGGAGCCACTGCGCTCAGAACAGTGGGCACTGTATCCTGAGACATCCTAGAGGAGACACTGCACCCAGAACAGCTGACACCTAGCTGGTCTGCTACCTTGGAAACACGTTATCCTGAGTCATCCTAGAGGTACCACTGTACTCATAGCAGCTGTAGAAGATCACAGAAACATCTGAATCCCAAGGAGATCAGACACAAGCAAGATAACTGGAAAGGCAAGCATCAGTTAGAGACAGCTAGTACAGGTAGCACTAGAGCTAACCAGATGGCGAAAGGCAAGCACAAGAACATAAGCAACAGAATCCAAAGTTACATGGCATCATCACCACCCAGTTCCACCATCATAGCAAGCCCTGAACACCCCATCACACCAGAAAAGCAGGATTCAGAATTAAAATCACTTCTCATGATGATGATAGAAGACTTTAAGAAGGACATAAATAACACTCTCAAAGAATTTAAGGAGAACACAGGTAGACAGATAGAAGCCCTTAAAGAGGAAACACAAAAATCCTTTAATGAATTGCAAGAAAACACAACCAAACAGGTGAAGGAATTAAACAAAACCATCCAATATCTAAAAATGGAAGTAGAAACAATAAAGAAATCACAAAGGGAAACTACCCTAGAGATAGAAAACCTAGGAAAAAGATCAGGAGTCATAGACACAAGTATCACCAACAGAATACAAGAAATAAAAGAGAGAATCCCATGTGCAGAAGATACCATGGAAAACATTGACACAACTGTCAAAGAAAATGCAAAATACAAAAAGCTGCTAACCCAAAACATACAGGAAATCCAAGACACAATGAGAAGGCCAAACTTAAGGATAATAGGTATAGATGAGAGGGAAGACTCCCAACTTAAAGGACCAGTAAATATCTTCAACAAAATTATAGAGGAAAACTTTCCTAACCTACAGAAAGAGATGTCCATAAATATACAAGAAGCCTTCAGAACTCCAAATAGTTTAGACCAGAAAAGAAATAATTCCCACCAAATAATAATTAAAACATCAAATGTACAAAACAAAGAAAAAATACTAAAAGCAGTAAGGGCAAAAGGTAAAGTAACATATAATGGCAAACCTATAAGAATTACACCAGACTTCTCATCTCACTGAAGACGATAAAAGCCAGAAGATACTGGACTGATATCATACAGGCCCTAAGAGAACACAAATGCCAGCCCAGACTACTATATCCAGCAAAATTCTCAATCAATATTGATGGAGAAACAAAAATATTCCATGACAAATCCAAATTTACACAATATCTTACCATAAATCCAGCACTTCAAAGGATAATTGGTAGAAAATAACACAAGGAAGGAAACTACAACCTAGAAAAAGCAAGGAAGTAATCTTCCAACAACCCTAAAAAAAAAGGTAGCTATATAAACATAACTCCACTGCCAATAACAAAAATAATAGGAAACAACATTCATTTCTCCTTAATATCTCTTAATAGCAATGGACTCAATTCTCCAATAAAAAGACATAGACTATCAGACTGGATACATAAACACAACCCAGCATTTTGCTACATACAGGAAATGCACCTCTATGAAAAAGACAGACATTACCTCAGAGTAAAAGGATGGAAAACAATCTTCCAAGCAAATGGTCCTAAGAAACAAGCTGGAGTAGCAATTCGAATATCAAATAAAATCAATTTTCAACCAAAAGTAATCAAAAAAGATAAAGAAGGACACTTCATATTCATCAAAGGAAAAAATGTACCAAGAGGAACTCACAATTCTGAACATCTATGCCCCAAATGCAAGGGCACCCACATACATAAAAGAAACTTTACTAAAGCTTAAAGCATGCATTACACCTCACACAATAATAGTGGGAGATTTCAACACTCCACTCTCAGCAATGGACAGATCATGGAAACAAAAACTAAATCAAAACACAATGAAACTAACAGAAGTTATGAAATAATTGGACTTAACTGACATCTAAAGAACATTTCATCCTAAAGCAAAAGAATATACCTTTTTCTCAGCATCTCATGGTACCTTCTCCAAAATAGACCATATAATTGGTCACAAAACAGGCCTCAACAGATACAACAAGATTGAGATAATCCCTTGTACCCTATCAGATCATCATAGACTAAGACTTGTCTTTAATATGGACAAAAACAATGGGAAGCCCACTTACACGTGGAAACTGAACAAAGATCTACTCAATGATGACTTGGTCAAGGAAAAAATAAAGAAAGAAATTAAAGACTTTTTAGAATTTAATGAAAGTAAGGATACATCATACCAAAACTTGTGGGACTCCATGAAAGCAATACTAAGAGGAAAACTCATAGCTCTAAGTGTCCACAAAAAGAAACTGGAAAGATCATACACTAACAACTTGACAGAACACCTGAAAGATCTAGAACAAAAAGAAGCTAATATACGCAAGAGGAGTAGACGGTAGGAAATAATCAAACTCAGGGCTGAAATCAACAAAGTAGAAACCAAAAGAACTATACAAAATATCAAGAAAACCAGGAACTGGTTCTTTGAGAAAATCAACAAGATAGATAAACCCTTAGCCAGACTAAACAAAGGGCACAGAGACAGTATCCAAATTAATAAAATCAGAACTGAAAAGGGAGACATAACAACAGAAATTGAGGAAATTAAAAAAAAAAAATCTCATCAGGTCCTACTACAAAGGCTTATACTCAACAAAATTGGAAAATCTGGATGAAATGGACAATTTTCTAGACAGGTACCAGATACCAAAATTAAATCAGGAGCAGATAAACCATCTAAAGAGTCCTATAAACCCTAAAGAAATACAAGAAGTCATTAAAAGTCTCCCCACCAAAAAAAGTCCGGGCCCAGATGGTTTTACTGCAGAATTCTATCAGAAACTTTCAGGAAGACCTAATACCAATTCTCTTCAAGCTATTCCATTGAATAGAAACAGAAGGAACACTACCCAATTCGTTCTATGAAGCTACCATTACACTCATACCTAAACCACAGAAAGACCCAACAAAGAAAGAGAACTACAGACCAATCTCTCTTATGAATATTGATGCGAAAATACTCAATAAAATTCTCGCAAACTGAATCCAACAACACTTCAAAACAATAATCCATCATGATCAAGTAGGCTTTATCCCAGGAATGCAGGGATGGTTCGATATTCGGAAATCCATCAATGTAATCCACTACATAAATAAACTCAAAGAAAAAAAAAAACCACATGGTCATCTCACTAGATGCTGAGAAAGCATTTGACAAAATTCAACATCCCTTCATGTTAAAAGTCTTGGAAAGATCAGGAATTCAAGGCCCATACCTAAACATAGTAAAAGCAATATACAGCAAGCCAGTAGCCAACATCAAACTAAATGGAGAGAAACTTGAAGCAATCCCACTATGATCAGGGACTAGACAAGGCTCCCCACTCTCACCTTACCTATTTAATATAGTACTGGAAGTCCTAGCTAGAGCAATTAGACAACAAACAAAAGTCAAAGGGATACAAATAGGAAAGGAAGAAGTCAAAATTTCACTATTTGCAGATGATATGATAGTATACTTAAGTGACTCTAAAACTTCCACCAGAGAACTCCTAAACCTGATAAACTACCTTAGCAAAGTGGCTGGATATAAAATCAACTCAAACAAATCAGTAGCCTTCCTCTACTCAAAGGATAAAATACTGAGAAAGAAATTAGGGAAATGACACCCTTCACAATAGCCACAAATAAAATAAAATATCTTGGAGTGAATCTAACCAAGCAAGTGAAAGATCAGTATGACAAGAACTTCAAGTCTCTGAAAAAAGAAATAGAAGAAGATCTCAGAAGATGGAAAGATCTCCCATGCTCCTGGACTGGCAGGATTAACTTAGTAAAAATAGCCATCTTGCCAAAAGCAATCTACAGATTCAATGCAATCCCCATCAAAATTCCAAATCAATTCTTCATAGAGATAGAAGGGGCAATTTACAAATTCATTTGGAATAACAAAAAACCTAGGATAGTGAGAATTATTCTCAACAATAAAAGAATTTCTGAGGGAATCACCATCCCTGACCTTAAACTGTACAGAGCAGTAGTGATAAAAACTGCATGATATTGGTACAGAGACAGGCAGGAAGATCAATGGAATAGAATTGAAGACCCAGAAATGAACCCGCACACCTATGGTCACTTGATTTTTGACAAGGAAGCTAAAACCATCCAGTGGAAAAAGGTCAGCATTTTCAACAAGTGGTGCTGGCTCAACTGGAGGTCAGCATGTAGAAGAATGCAAATTAATCCATTCTTATCCCCTTGTACAATGCTCAACTCCAGGAGGATAAAGAACCTTCACATAAAGCCAGATACACTGAAACTAATAGAAGAGAAGGTGGGGAAGACCCTCGAATACCTAGGCACAGGGGAAAAGTTCCTGAACAGAACACCAATGGCTTATGCTCTAAGATCAAGAATCGACAAATGGGACCTCATCAAATTGCAAAGCTTCTGTAAGGCAAAGGACACTGTCAACAAGACAAAATGGCAACCAACAGATTGGGAAAATATCATTACCAATCCTAGATCTGATAGAGGGCTATATTGAATATATACAAAGAACTCAAGAAATTAGATGCCAGACAACAAAATAACCCCATTAAAATGGGGTACAGAGCTAAACAAAGAATTCTCAACTGAGGAAATCCGAATGGCCAAGAAGCACCTTAAGAAATGCTCAAAATCCTTAGTCATCAGGGAAATGCATATCAAAACAACACTGAGATACCACCTCACACCAGTCAGAATGGCTAAGATCAAAAATTCAGGTGATAGTAGATGCTGGTGAGGATATGGAGAAAGAGGAACACTCCTCCATTGTTGGTGGGGTTGCAAGATGGTACAACCACTCTGGAAGTCAGTGTAGTGGTTCCTCAGAAAATTGGACATAGCATTACCTGAGGACCCAGCTATACCACTCCTGGGCATATACCCAGAAGATGCTCCAACATATAACAAAGACATATGTTCCACTATGTTCATAGCAGCCTTATTTATAATAGCCAGAAGCTGGAAAGAACCCAGATGCCCTTCAATAGAGGAATGGATGCAGAAAATGTGGAACATTTACACGATGGCATATTATTCAGCTATTAAAAGTAATGAATTTGAGAAATTCTTAGGTAAATGGATGGAACTAGAAAATATCATCCTGAATGACATAACCCAATCACAAAAAAACGCACATGGTATTTGCTTACTGATAAGGGGAGATTAGCCCAAAAGTTTGAAACAACAAAGATTCAACTAACAGACCACATGAAGCTCATGAAGGAAGAACAAGTGTGGATGCCTAGGTCTTTCTTAGAAGGAGCATCAAAATACCCAAGGGAGCAAATATGGAGACAAAGTGTGGGACAGAAACTGAAGAAGAGGTTGTATGGAGATCATTCCATCTGGGTATTCATCCCATGTGCAGTCACCAAAAATAGATGCTGATATGGATGACAGGAAGTGAATGCTGACAGCAGCCTGATAAGGCTGTCTCCTTAGAGGTCCTCCAGAGTCTGACATACCCAGAGGCAGATACTCACACCTAACCATTAATCTGATCAAGGGTTCCCAATGGAGAAGATAGAGAGAAGACTGAAGGAGCCGAAAGGGTTGGTGGCCCCATGAGGAATGCAACAATACCAACCAGCCAGAGCTCCCCAGGGTCTAAACCACCAGCCTAGGAGCACATTTGGAGGTACACATGACTCCATCTGTATATGTAGGGGAGGATGGCCTTGTTGGGCATAGATGGGAGAGGAGATCTTTGGTCCCATGAAGGCTGAACACTGAGTGTGTATGGGGGTGAATCAAAATGTAAATATTATATCCAATAAAAGAGTGGGGGAAGAAAAGCTGTTAGAACCAACATCTTTTTTAAAAAGTCAGCCCTTTTTAAAAAAATTATCTTCATACTAAAATTTGTTTTGAGAATTGTATATTGCAGAATACACAGCCTTGGTATATCTACTCATCAAGCAAGCTGAGCAGACCAGCTCAAACCTCTGAGGTCCTGGAATTCCATCTGGATGCAGTAAAGACACAGTGTCAGAGGCTTAGCAATTTACTCTTCCCCCCACCCCTCTTCTAATATCTCAACGCCCATAATCAGCTTGAAGAAGTTAATGAAGAGTCAGCGCCCCTATTCCCTGGGCTTGGGGACTAAGGTGGTAAATATTGGGCTGTCTTTCTAGGGACAAGTAGTGGTTTTGTGGGAATAGGGAGGATTAGCTAGGTTTTATTGCATAGCGTAACCTATTGGTAGAAATCTGTACAATTATTATCAAGATGAAGTTATAGCTTCTTAAATGGCACAAATTTACTTTGATTACAAATTGATTACAAATTTAAGTTTTTCATTGGTTTGAGCTTCTTATTGATATAAAAGTGAGATGAATATTGATAGTCTCATAGGCATTGTACCTGTATAACACATTTAGGAATACAAGGCTTAAACCCAGTCCTTTTTTAACTTTTTTAACTGATTCAAGATGGTTAGCCTGTGAGTTAAGGGACTATAGCAAATTTATGGCTTGGAGTTTATTGTTAGGGTGTTTTCTATGTTTTATTTAGAAATAGCTGAAAGGAGTTAACAGACAACGATCCAGATTACCTTACATGGATAGTTGGTTTTCAAAATGTCAGAAGTCCACAGAATTGACGTTACAAACATTTCTGTAGTAATATTCATTTTGATTAGAGACCTGTCTGCTCCTGACAGCTTCCTGTATTGAATTCTAAGAAGAAATTGAGCATCTTTGGAGTTACTCCAGTTGTGGTGAAACAGCCACTAGACAAGAATTGCCTCTTTCCATCTACAAATTACTGTCCAGAATAGGACACACTTGCAGAATAGTCGACTGATTATATCTACCTAGACAGAGTAATCAGCCCTTAATAATTCTGCAGCACTAAGGTCTGTCAGATGATCCTGGGCCAGAAAGGCTGAAGAACAGATGCTCCAACATTTTGTAGTAGAGGGAGTGTCCAGGTGTTCAGAGTTCTTTATAAATTGGCTAAGTTTTAGAAGCTATGCTTTGTGCTTCCCACAATTTTAGTTAACTCAGTCATTCTGGATTTCTGACGGGGTTGAAAACTTATAGTTTCATAGCCAATCCTGGCTGTTTACCTTGAGAGAAAAGACTTGAGTGGATGGTTTTCAGCTGACATTCATTCCAAAGCCAGGGAAAAAGCCAGGTTCAGAACTAAATATTTTAGTTAGGAGAGATGACAGAGGTTCTGGTTAGTCAACAAAATGATGAACTGGGTATTAGGACTATCTTGTACCTTTCTGGTACAAATAGGCTTAATTTTTTTTTAATTCTTTGATTAACATTTTTAAAAAGTGTATAAACGCAAAAAGGTAAAGGGCGCATGGGATAGGGGTTTTCTGGGGAGAGGGAATGGGAAAAGGGGATGGCATCTAAAATGTAAATAAAATATCCAAGAAAAAAAGAAAAAAAAAGAGGATTTTGAAAGAAAACATATTTTGAAAAACTGTGAAGTCAATGAATAAGATTACTGAGGAAATGATTTTAAGTATAAAGCCTGAAAGAGACAAAGTTGTCAGAATAGGAAAAGCAATATGGAGATGTGCTTCCTATCTGTCCCATCGTACATTAAGCCAATGATGTCCGGTGTCTGATCCTTCCTTCCCTTTCTTCCCTTTACTGATCTTGCATCCCCCTTCTCCAGACCCTGCCCTCAGCTGAGGCTGTTCTCTAGCAGTGTGTATGAAGCAGGGATAGAATACTGTTTGGAGACAAGATACATGCTTGAGGCCATGACCCTAGTAACCTATGCCACCTAACAAGGCCTCAAAAAATAGATTTTCTACCATTTCCTAGTAATGCCAACAACTGCCACAAAACCTTTGAAATATAGCACACATTTAATATTGAAACCATAACTTATATTAAACAAAAAAAGTAAATACAGCAATAGTGTCTGGGATTGGTATGTGCAGATGGGATGGATCTTTAGGTGGGGCAGTCTCCTTCAGTCTCTGCTCCACTCTTTGTCCCTGCATTTTCTTTAGACAGGAGCAATTCTGGGTTAACATTTTTGTGATGAGTGGGTGGCCCATTCCTCAAACCATGCCTAACCACTTCATATTGTCTCTACAGGTTCTATCTCTCATTTGGGTATTTGAGCTAATGTCATCCCCATTGGATCCTGGGAGCCTCTTGCTTCCCTGGCATCTGGGACTTTCTAGTGGCTACCCCCAGTTCCTCATCCCCCACTGATACAAACCTCCATTCAATTTCCTGAACCTCTGTACTTTTCCCCCATCTCTTCCCCTACCTGACCCTGCCCCCTTTCTCCTTCTCCCTCCTTTCTTCCTCCCAGGACTCTCCCTCCCTGTACATTCCATGATATTTTGTTCCCCTTCTAAGTAAGACTGTAGCATCCACACTTTGTTCTTCCTTCTTCTTGAGCTTCATATGGTCTGTGAGTTGCATTGTGGGTATTCCAAGCTTTTTGCCTAATATCCACTTATCAGTGAGTACATAACAAATGAGTTCTTTTGTTACTGGGTTACCTCGCTCAGAATGACATTTTCTAGTTTCATCCATTTGCCTGTGAATTTCATGAAGTCATTGTTTTTAATATCTGAGTAGTACTCCATTGTGTAAATGTACTGCATTTTTTCTGTCCATTCCTCTGTTGAGGAACACCTGGGTTGTTTCCAGCTTCTGCCAATAAGGCAGCTATGAACATAGTGGAGCACATGTCCTTGTTATATGTTGAAGCATCTTTTGGATGACAGGAGCCTGATACAGCTGTCCCCTGAGAGGCTCTGCCTGAGCCTGACTAATACAGACTAATCTCAGAGACTCCAATGGAAGAGTTAGGGAAAGTACTGAAGAAGCTAAAGGGGTTTCCAACCCCATAGGAAGAACAACAATATCAACCAACCAGACCACCCAGAGCTCCCAGGGACTAAACCACCAACCACAGAGTACACATGGAGAAACCAACCCATGGTTCCATCTGCATATGTAGCAGGGGGTTGTCTGATCTGGTATCAGTGGGAGGCAAGGCCCTTGGTACTGTGGTACTGGGTGGTAAGGAAGGAGAGGATGGGTGGGGGAGCACCCTCACAGAAGCAGCGGTGAGGCAGAATGATATAGGAGGTTTGCAGAGGGGAAACCAGGAAGAGGGATAACATTTGAGATGTAAATAAATAAAATAACCAATAAAAAAGAAAAATAAGTAAAAGCAAAGAAAAATATTCTTAATTAAGAAGCAGAGAGGTTTTGGCTTTCATGGAATTCAGTTTCAGTTTACCACTTTGCCTGGTCAGCATCTAGGACTTCCCTATGATATACCCATTCTACCATCTATTAAAATCACAGTATTTATTTTTTTGGTTTTTTTTGGGGGGGGGTTGTTTTGTTTTTTTGTTTTTCGAGACAGGGTTTCTCTGTGTAGCCCTGGCTATCCTGGAACTCACTCTGTAGACCAGGCTGGCCTCAAACTCAGAAATCCACCTGCCTCTGCTTCCCAAGTGCTGGGATTAAAGGTGTGTGCCACCACTGCCTGGCATAAAATCACAGTATTTAAATAGATGTTTAGTTTATTTCACTTAACCATCCCTTTGTCCTTTTCTACCACAAAATCATCAATTGCTATTGAGAAAGATTTCAAATGAAGTAAAAATGCCTAAGAAAAGTTAAAATTTTGTATTTGTAAATTGCTTTTTAATTAAACAGGGTGTTTCTTCCCATTTACACACTAGATGGAGCCAAATGCTTAAGCTTGTTTTAGAAAAGTTGAGAAAGGGAAAACTGTTTAAAAATAGTGATATCACTTTCTACCTTCCAAGGCAGCACATGAAAATTCAGGAGGCTTCATTCACACCCAGATTGGAACTTTGCTTCTCTTTAATATTGCTCATCCTAATAGCTATATACTTGTGTATCTCTGTATATTTATTTACTGTGTGTATGGTTTTGAGGGTATGTACCTGTTTATATGGCTGAGAGCATGCATGTATGCAAGTACATATTCACATGTATATGGAGGTAAAAAAAAGTCAAGGATCTCATTCTGCATCTACTCTTCATCTCTGTTCTTTAAACATAGTCTTCCACTAAACCTAATGCTAATAATTCAGTGATACTGACTGGCCAATGAAATTTAGGAATATAATATATAATATAACATGGAAGAAATCAGCTGATGTGGCCTGCCCCTGGACAGTGAAAGTTCACTCAAGTTGGGAACTGGGGCACAGCAGCAGGAAGGAAGGTGGTAGGAAAGGACTACACAGTCAGTGTGTTTTGGAGCATCTACAGAGTGGGGTGCCTGGAACCCTTCTTTTAGGTCAGTCACTGACCTGATTTTCTGAATGATGTGTCCTGCACCTGTGCCTTCATAAAGAAATTGAAGAGATATAATGTTAGCAACTTAACAGCACACCTTAAATATCTAGAAGAAAATGAATCAAACATACTCAAGAGGAGTAGATGGCAGGAAATAATTCATCTGACTACTGAAATTAAAAAAAATAGAAACAAAGAAAACTATACAAATAATCAATGAATCAAAAAGTTGGTTCTTTGAAAAAAACAAGACAAGCATACCCTTAGCAAAACAAAGTAGAAGACAGAGAAAGAGTACCCAAAATGATAAAATCAGAAATGAAAAGAGGGACATAACAACAGACTCTGAGGAAACCCAAAGAATCATTATGGCATAGTTCAAGAACCTACACTTCACAAAATTGGAAAATCTAAATAAAATGGATGATTTTCTCAATGGATGTTACCAAAGTTAAATCATGATCAATTTATATAGATATATAAGGAAATATAATTTCCCTAAGAAAATATAAGCTGTCATTAAAAAGTTTCTCAACAAAAATGAAGGCCCAGGGCCAGATGAATTTAATGAAGAATTCTACCAGACCTTCAAAGAAAAGCTAATACTAATACTCTTCAAATTATTTCACAAAATAAAAACAAAAGGAACATTGTTAAATTCATCTTATAAGGTCACAGTCACCCTGATACCTAAACCACACAAAGATTCAACAGAAAAATAAAATTACAAACAAAATCCACTTATTTTGCAATTGTTAAAAAAAATACTTGCCCCAGTCCCACGGGGCATTAAACTGGGACCAGAAGACTTGGAAGAAAGAACTGGAGGACAGGGGACACAAAGAACAGCAACTTATCTATAGTATGATCAAATCACTATTTTAATTTTTTCACACAGAGGTTATAAACAGATAGAGGCAGGATGTGGGAAAGGGGATGATGCAGGAGTGTAGGTGTCCTCAGGGGGAGTACAGATATCTTTCAGAACAGGGTATCAACTGGGTGAAGAAGCAGAGAACAAGTCACTATGACTCTGTCTATGATTCACTTGTTCTTATCTAAGCTGGTACTTTCCACCAAAGCTACCTATCCACAAGGTCTATCACTATTTGTTCTTATCCAGGCTGGTAGTTTTCCACCAAGGCTGCCTCTTTACAAGATCTATAGCTATCTGTTCTAGGGTCAGTGTTTTCCCACAGAGACCAAGATTTGTGTTAGCAGGCATGTATGACTGACTTAGGCCTATGGCTGATTTAGGTCTTCAGTGTATAAGCAAGGTTGCTCCCGACAAATACTCAATAAAATACTCACAAGCCAAACTCACAAACCAAGAACAAATCAATAAGTCATCCACCATCATCAAGAAGGCTTCATACCAGAGATGCAGAGGTGGTTCAATATATGAAAATCAGTTCATGTAATCCACCATATAAACAAACTGAAAGAAGAAATCAATTGATCATTCCGTTAGAAGTTTAAAAAGGCCTTTGACAAAATCTAACACCCCTTCATGTTAAAAGTCTTGGAGATATCAGAGATACAAGGTACATACATAAACATAAGAAAAGCAATATAGCTCATGCCAATGGCCAACATGAAGTTAAGAGAGAGAAATTTAAAGCAACCCCACTAAAATCAGGGATAAGACAAGGCTTCCCACTCTCTCCCTATCTATTCAATATAGAACTTGAAATACTTCCTTAGGGCAGTAAGACAACAAGTCAAGATCAAGAAGATACAAATTAGAACAGAAGAACTCAAAGTATCACTATTCAAGGATTATATGAAAGTATGCATAAATTACCTCCAAAATTCTACCAGGAAATATTTTCAACTCATACACATGTTCAGCAACATAGATGGATACGAGATTAACTACAATAAATCAGTGGCCCTCCTATATACAAATGATAAGTGGTCGGAGAAAGGAAGGAAGGAAGGAAGGAAGGAAGGAAGGAAGGAAGGAAAAAAGGAAGGAAGGAAGGAAGGAAGGAAGGAAGGAAGGAAGGAAGGAAGGAAGGAAAAAAGGAAAAAACAATACCCTTTAAAATAGACAAAAATTAGATAAAACATCTTTGGGTACCTATGACCAAGCAAGTGAAAAACCTGTATTATGAGAACTTTAAATTTTTAAAAAATGAAATTGTAAAAAATGCAAGAAGATGGAAGGAGCTCCTGTACTCATGGATTGGTAGGATTAACATCATAAAAATAATCCACCTTATCAAAACAATCTATAGATTCAATGAAATTTCTATTAATATTGTAACACACATCTATGCAGACCTTAAAAGAACAATACTCAACTTCATATGAAAAACAAAAATCTCAGGATCGCTCAAACAATCCTGTACAATAAAAGAACTTCAAGAGATACATATCACCATTCCTTATTTCAAGTTGTACTACAGAGCTGTAGTAATAAAAATCACATGTTATTGGGATAAAAACAGACATGTTGATCAATGGAATATAATCAATGACCCAGGTATAAATTCACACACATATGGGCAACATATTTTTGATAAAGACTCCAGAAATATATGATAGAAAATAATCTTCAACAAATGGTGCTGCTCTAACTGGATGTCTGCATGTTGAAGAACGCAAATAGCTCCATATATATCACTCTGCATGATACTCAAATTCAAGTGGATCAAACACCCCATTATAAAACAAGATATGCTGAACCCAATAGAAGAGAAAGTAGGTGGTAGCCTTGAATTCATTGACACAGGAGACACTTCCTGATTAGAAAATCAATAGCATAGGCACCAAGATTAACAGTTAATAAATGGAACATCATGAACCTTAAAAGCTTGTGTAAGGTAAAGGACAGTGTCAATAGGATAAAATGGCAGCCCACAAAATGGGTAAAGATTTTCACCAAGTCCACATCTGAGAGATGGTAACTATCCAAAATATATAAAGAAATCATGAAACTAGGCATCAACAAACCAAATAATCCAACTAAAAAACTGAGTACTAATCTAAAGAGAGAGAAAAAAGACAGTTAATTTCAATGATGCTAGTAACAATGACTTTTGAGCCTTTTTAATGACTCAGCTTGTTTATCCCACTCAAAGTATTAAGATACTTCTATATAACTCTCTGATGATAAATTTTTTATTGCCATTTTGATTAATCATGGAATATTAAAGAATATAAGCTCAAAAAAGTAATCGAGACTTTTAAAAGTTGGTTTCTATGAAGAAACTTTTAATCGCTTTATTCTAATAAGAGTAACTCTAAAACTTATCATTAGTATTACTTAAATCTTTCTCTTTTATTGAAAGTAAATTCTTAACTGATACAATAATGGGGGAAAAAGATTTTTCCCAAGTCCACATCTAATAGATGGCAGCTATCCAAAATATATAAAGAACTCATGAAACTAGGCATCAACAAACCAAATAATAAAACTAAAAAATGGAGTACTAATCTAAATAGAGATTTTTCAACAGCAAAATCTGAAATGGCTGAGAAACTCTTCAAAAAAATTCAACATCCTTATCCATCAGGAAAACCAAATCAAAACGAGTTTGAGATTCCATTTTACACCTGTCAGAATATCGAAGTTCAAAAACACAAGTGACAGTTCATTCTGGCAAGGATGTGGACGAAGGAGAACAGTCCTCCACCACTGATGAGAGTGCAAACTTGTACTTTGGAAATCAATATGGCAGTTTTTTAGACAATTTAGAATCAAGGCCCAGCTATTCCACACCTTGGGATATACCCAAAGGATATGCCATCCTTCCTCAAAAGCAGTTGCTCAGCTATGTTCATGGCAGCTTTATTCATAATAGCCAGAACCTGAAAACAAACTAGATGTCCTTTAAACAAATAATGGAAAAAGAAAATGTGGTACATTTACACAGTGGAGTACTACTTAGCTGTTAATAAAACAATGTCATCATGAAATTTGCAGACCAATCAATGAAAATGAAAGAAAAATCATTCTGAGTAAGGTAACCTAGATCCAGAAGGACAAACATGTACTTTCTCGTCCTTGGATATTAGATACAAAGTAAAGAATAATCTTGTTACAATCCACAGACCTAGAGAAGCTAGGTAACAAGGAGAACTTAGGGAAGGATACAGGAATCGCTTGAGGAAGGGAAAATCGATGTTATGATTCAACAGGGGTGGGGGTTAGAGCAAGAAGGAATTAGGTGTATGGTGGGGATTTGGGGAGAGATGACTGGAGTAGGGGGCATTTGGGAGGCTTGGTGGAAAGCTAGTGCAAAGGAGACTCCATGGTAAGCCTAGCAAAAACTCCTATCAATGAAGGACACAGGACCAGAATTGGCCATCTTCTATAACCTGGCAAGACCTTAAGTATTGGGATTGGGAGACCAACTCAGCCACAGAACCTGCAGCTGACACTTTGTCCTGCCACAGAGTGTTTTGGGACCAGAGCCCACATAATAATCATCAGAGAGACTTTTTACAGCAAATGATCAGAGGAAATATAGAGTCCCACAGCTAAACATTAGTCACATCTCAGGAAGTCCTGCTAAAGAAGAGGAGGAAGAATCAGAATAAGCACAGGGTACAGAGATATGACAAGAACATGGCCCATGGGATCAACTGACCATGATTCATGGGAACTTGCAGAGATCAGGGATTCTATAGGGGTCTGACCTAGGTCCTCTGCATATATGTGATGTCTGAGTATCTTGGCATTCTTGTGGAATTCCTAGTAATGGGAGTGTCTTTGACTCTTTTGCATACTTGTGGGACTCTTTTCCTCATATTGGGTTGCTTTGCCCAGTATTGATGTGATGGTATGTGCCTGATCATATAGGAACTTGTTATGCTGTGTTTGGTTGATGTTCTGAGAGGTCTGCTCTTTTCTGAAGGCAAAAAGAAGGAGAGTGTTTCTGTGAGAGACAAAGAGTGGAAGGGGAAGACTGGGTGGAGGGAAAACTATAGTTGGAACTTAAAAAATGGGAACAAAATTTAATTTTTTTAAAAGTTCGTTCAGTAATACTTCCTGTTTTATTTTATATCAAAATATTCTTTATATATTTCTTCATTTGGTTGCTTCTACTTTGTTCATTTTCATCTCTTTATATGCCCCCCCAAATGCCTCAACTATTCATTGATACATCTTCAGCCTGTAAAATATCACACAATAGACAGCCAGTCACTTGTCAATTTATATATCCACTCATGTTTTCTTTAATTAGGGTGAAAAATAAGAGAAAGCTCATAATAAGCTCAGTACTTTTAACATAGTGTTTTATCAAATTGTAACTCCTATTCTTAGAATGAATGGAGACTATATATCCATAGAGACATGCACACACAAACATCCCTAAATCATTGTCAGCATCAGCTTAATAAACCATTAAAATAAAACATAAAAGTTATATTGTCCTGTTCAGTAGGGCATTAAACAGTATCCAGGTAGATCACCTAAGAGAGAATGGGGGAAAAAAACAGGCAAACGCAAAGAACCACAGCTTGTCTACAGGCTGATCAAACCATAATTTTTACTTTTTCACACAAGGGTTATATACACAAAAAGGCAGGATATGGGGAAGGGGATGATGCAGGAGCTAAGTATTCAGGGGAAGTACACATATCTTCCAGGACAGAGTGTCAATTGGGTGAGGGTTCAGGGGACAATTCACTATGACTCCGCCTATGATTCACTTGTCCTTATCTAAGTTGGTACTATCTACCAAGGCCTATGACTATCCACAAGACCTATGACTACTTATTCCTATCCAGGCTGGTAAATTTCCACCAAAACTTCTGGTTTGCAATATCTTATAGTTATCTGTTTCAGTGTTTTTCCACAGAGACCCAAGACTTTGTGTTAGCAGGCTGACTTAGCCCTATGGCTGATTTTAGGCCTTCAGTGTATAAGCAAAGCTGCCCCTGACATTGTATTTTTTGAAAAGTAACTTTATTGAATGGTCACGTAATCAATAAAGTATATAGTTTATTCAGAAAGAGATCACACCTTGTACATACACACACTCATAGTAACAATAAATAGATAAAAATAAAGATAAGTTTTTAAATATAGGGACTAACTAAAACTACCAGCAATATGATTGACCAAGAATAGCATTTTCAAAGAAGAAATATACTTTGAAATTAAAAGGCTATTATACTATTTATAATAGCCAGAAGCTGGAAAAAAACCCAGATGTCCTTCAACAGAGGAATGAATACAGAAAATTGTACATTCATACAATGGAATAATAGTCAGCTATTAAAACCAATGAATTCATGAAATTCTTAGGCAAATGGATAGAACTAGAAAGTATCATCCTGAGTAAGGTAACCCAATCACAAAAGAACACACATGGTATGCACTCACCAATAAGTGTATATTAGCCCAGAAGCTCGCAATACCAAAGATACATTTCACAGACCACATGAAGCTCATGAAGAAAGAAGACCAAAGTGTGGGTGATTTTGTTCTTCTTGGAAGGAGTAAAAAAATACTCAAGAGAACAAATATGGAGACAAAGTGTGGGACAAAAACTGAAGGAGGGGCTGTCTGGAGACGATTCCATCTGGGTGTCCATCCCATGTGCAGTCACCAAAGGCAGATACTGATGTGGATGCCAGAAAGTGCATGCTGACAGGAGCCTGATATAGCTATCTCCTTTGAGGTCTGCCAAAGCCTGACATATACAGAGGCTGATGTTCACAGCTAACCATTGAACTGATCATGGGGTTCCCAATGGAGAAGTTGGAAGACTGAAGGAGCTGAAAGGGTTTGTGGCCTCATGGGGAGAGCAACAATACCAACCAACCAGAGCTCCCAGTATCTAAACCACCAGCCTGGGAGCACATAAGGAGGGACCCATGACTCCATCTCTAGATGTAGGAGAGGATGGCCTTGTCTGGCATAGGTGGGAGAGGAAGTTCTTGGTCCCATGAAGGTTGGATTCCCCAGTGTGGGGTAATTTGAGGGCGGGGAGTTGGGAGTGGTTGGGTGGGTGAGAGTACATCCTCATAGAAGCAGGAGGAGGGGGGATGGAATAGGAGGTTTCTGGGTGTGGGAGAAATGGGGAAAGGAGATAACATCTGAAATATAAAACAAATGTCCAATAAAAAAAAAAAAAGAAAGAAAATCTGAAAGAACCAGGTAAGAAAAGAAGTATCTGGAGATCTGATCTGACTGTGTCAACATCCTTGATTGTTTTGAATCCTATCAGTTCAGATTTGACTTCACGAGTGCTATGGGGATTATTAGCATTGGAATCAAGAATATCTCCTGAACACAAACTGAAGACTATGCACATTTATCTTTCTTTGTAATCATTGTACCCATGAGAAGGTTGTCACACTGACATTTATTATACTGTCCATGGAGCATAAGGTCTTTCTTTTACCCTCATCTCTTAAACAGTGAATACCAGGAAGAGATAAATACTGAATTTGAAATAGTAATAACATTAAAGTTAATAATTGAACAGATAAAATTCTCATGTGTAGGGTTTGGTTAATGTTAGACTATAATGTGAAGAACTGCATGAGGACTATCTACAAAATGTAAATAAACATTAAAAGCATTCAACATCAGACAAAAAGAACTGATTGGGTTGAGATGTATATGTCTGGCCTCAATAGAATAAATCTTTTGTTACCTTTTTTACAGAAGCTAGTATAAAATACCATAAACATATATTAAATGATTTTCAGATATTAGACACAAGATTTTTAAAAAATGTTATTTCTAAAGAGAAACCAAAAAAGTTTAGTATTATAATTTCTTTGTCTTTTTTTCAAACAGACATTCTGAACTCCAGAACTAGACAGGAAAAAAAGGAACCAAGATCAACGATGGAGGGAGAAAGAAACAATAGGGAAGAGATTTCCAGCAGAAAAAAGTACACTGAAAATCTACAAAATCTGATATATGTAGAAAATAGCAACCAATGCTCAAGTCGATGATTCGGAAGGACACTTGGAATATACAGGAAAGACCCAAGGACTCAGTAATTTGTTACCACAGAGGCTAAATTACTTTAGAACAAAGTTAATTCAAGAAAAAATATAAGTTTATTAACTGAAACTCTATTTTAAAAAAAACAAAAACTCAGACGATAAAATGACTATAATCCCAGCACTCTGTAAGCACAAACAGCGAGATCATGAATTTGGATCTAGCCTGGTCTGTACAGATAATTCAAAACCATCCTGAGCTATGTAATTATTCCTCTCAAAAAATAAGAACTGAGGATGTTGCTATGTAGTTAGACACTACTTGTGTGCACAAGACCCTGTGCTTGATCTATCAACACTGCAACACTTTCTCCTCAATAAAACTTTCTTCCAAGGAAAAAAAATAAAATCCAGATATTCACCCAAGTAAAATTTCATTATCTAGCATACAATAAAAATTATTAGATATTTTTGAAAAGAAAATATTTATTAATATCCAAAAAAGTAATCACTAAATAAAAATCCATACACCAAAGAATAAAATTGGAGAGCCAAAATGTTTAAATAGGTATCATCACTCTTTTCAAACATATAAGTCAAAACAACATAATGAGATTGTAAGTATATTTTGAAAAGAGTTGATAGAATTTGGAGGTGCAAACATGGTTTCTAAAATTAAAAATGAACTTCACTAGAAAGAATAATAGGAGTTTAAATGCTGCAAAAATGAGATAAAAAAGAACAATAGAACTCATTCAAACTGAATAAAGAGGAAAATGTTTTGATATAAGGAGCATCTGTGAGCTGTGCAATGATATGGACCAGTGTTAATACACATATGAATGTGGTCTTTGAAGCAAAGGAAACAGTAGCAAAGAAAATCTTCAAGAAATACACATTGAAATGACTAGATTTAATGAAAATTATAGATCATCTACTAAAAAAGTTCTACAAACTGTGTACAAAATAAAGTAAAAGCAAGTCAGCTGTGTACAAAATAATCAAACTCTTGGCAATTATTTATAGAAACAAGTATTTAGAAAAATTATACATACATCATGCACAGGGAACCCAAGACTTAGACTACTGAAAATCTCCAAGATAAGAATGTGAGGGATGGCATCTGTAGCCACCACTCTCCATGTTGAACATAGGCTACTGATGTTGATTTAAAACACACAAACTTGTATTTATGACCAGAGAGACAGGCTTAAGTCTATCACCTGTATCACTCTCTTCATAGTCTGTTAGGTCACTTCGGTCAATTGGCTGAAACTGGCTTAGGGTGTAAGTTAATTTTACTCTTGTTTGAGTGTTAAATTTATGACATTGTAACTAATACTATATCAAAGGCAAACAATAATGTGAAAATGATCAGTTTGCTGTCAGTTTGGGAGATGTCCATCAGTTGGCTAAGTTCTTGGAATCTGTGGTGACACGTCATGATGGAAGTACTACAAACCTGCTCACTTACCTCCCTTTCTGGAGGCATACAACAAAGGATGAGGAATAGGAATGTATTTCAGGTATAATCATACTTGCCCAATATGTATGATGCCTGGATCAGTCCTCAGTACCACACTGACTGAGAGGATGGCCCAGGCCAATAACCCCAGGACAGAAAATGACAGTTAAAGGACAAGAAGTTTAAAGTCATCCTTGAGAAAGAGGGAATTGTGTTCAAGTCTTACTGTCTCTTTCAAGGCCATAATATCCTGAGTACCTGCAAATAAGCCCATCTCTTAATATTTGTATTGCTTCCCAATACCACCAAGTATCTCTCATACAGATCTTTGGGATTCTCCATGTTCACACCACAGTGAGATGAGAACCCAAATGACCAATTTGCCATTGTGTCCACGCAATACATGTTAATGGAAGGTAAATGCATGTTTTTATCACCACCCAGGCTTGAGCTACTGAAAATCTCCTGTGTGAGTATGTGGGTTTTTTTTTTTTTTTTTTTTTTTTCTGTTTTAGAGTCTTTTAGGTAGCAGAGGACTCTGGTGTAAGGGCTAGCAGAGCTAGCAGATGTTCATTCTCTAACTTAATGGCATGACTGAAATGTAAATTTGCATTGGTTGGAGTCTGAAATTTAGACATTTTGTTGTTCTATGGATTATATCAGTTATATCACATTGAATGATCAGTTGGTTTTCCAACAATGTACACTCCAGTTTTCAAAGAAATCACTGTATGACAATAAGTACTGGCGGGCTTGTTTCATCAACAAGATTAACTTTACTAAATTTACATTAACAGTGTCTCATTCCAAGTTTGATCCCAGTCCTTTTAACCTTAATCTCTGTGTTCTTAATATCTCTCATCACACACTGCTTTTTCTATTTCAACAGAAGTCAGAAAGTAGGGTGACTCAACTGATTTCAAATCAAATCAAACACATTCTAGCCCTGGGGTAGGAATGATTAAAGCAAAGAGCAAGCCAGCATAAAAGTGATGTGTACTGCACAAAATGCACATATGAACTAAATGCACAGACATGCCTGTCCTCTTCGCCAAACAAAACACCAAATTTGTGACCCCAGACCTGCCTCATGTATGTAGAAGCAGACAATAACCACTACAAAAGCTTCCTTTCCACAGCTTGTAAAACAAACAGCTCATTTTTAATTTCTTCAACATTGTCTAATTTACAACAGCTGCATCAAGGACTCCTGTGCTAACAAAGGGGAAAGCATAGGTTACTGCTGTTTCCAGGTACAAACAATGCATAAGTAGTCTGTGGTGTGTGACTTTCCCCTGCAGCTTCTTTTCTTGTCAATATTGCATCCTCTGAAGGCTTCACATGTTCCTCGACAACCCCTTTCTCCTAAGGTGCAATTTGTTACTTCCAATGGTAAAATATATCTTATCTCTTTTTAATATTTCATAGCTTATCCTTTTAACATTTTGTGTAGATTCAAATAAATGTACTCAAAATGTCTACTATTGTCTACAGAATCAGCTCTCTGTACAACTCAGAAGGAATGTAAAATGATTACAATTTCTAGAAACATGCTTTAGCTATTTGTATTCACAGCTTTAAGGGTAATCAAACTTTTGAGGCAATAATTTCGCTTCTAAAATTTATTCTAAGAAAATGATTATGAAGACGCCCAATATTCAACTTTAGCTTTTCCCATGAAAGCAATTTTGTTTACATGCTATGTAGCCATCCTTGTCATTAAAGAGCTAACCGTAAGAAAAAAAAAAAAAGAACAATATCTAAATTTTTTACTCCTGAGAGGAAAACATAAGTCTTATTTCTGTATTGGGGCTATAATTTGAATATTTATACAAATATCATGCAATTACTTAGGAAAGTAACACAGTATCTGTGGATATGTATGCTGAAACTCCTTTATAAAAGAGCAGTTTTTCAAATTGATTTCTAGACCCACAGTGTCTTTAACCCCAAATATTGTATCCAAATGTTGGCATTTTAATGTTCTTCACCAATCATTTTGCTTATAACAACATTCATATGTCAAATTATATCTATACTAAGGTAATTTTAATTGTATGTTCATATTAATGTATATCTATGCTTATGCACATGTGTACATGTGCACAGGGAGGCCAGAGGTCTTTCTCTACTGCTTTCCATATTATTTTTTGAAACAGGATCTTTCACTGTACCTGAACCTCACTAATTTGGCTAGACTTACTTGCAATCATCCCCAGGGATCTACCTGTCTTTGCCCTACCATCCTATGACATTAGGTACATTCTCCCATTTCTGGCTTTATTATTTTCTATGGATGGGAGCTTGGGATCTGAACTTCTGTCCCCATGCTTGGATGACAAGCACTTTACTACTGAACTGTCTCCCAAGCACCGTGTAATTTGACCTTTATTTCTTGAGAAAACAAATAAATATATTACTGTAGTATTATTTTATTTTTGTTCATATAAGACATGGGATAATCTTTTATTTATTTATTTTTTTATTGGATATTTTATTTACATTTCAGATGCCATCCCCTTTCCCCATTTCCCCTCTCTAGAAAACCCCTATCTGTTGAGAGCTGCTCTAGCCCATGTTTGGGGGCCAAAATGTCACGGACCGCTCTATCAATGTTGGAACCTGCCTTTGGGGGCCTTTGGGGGCTAAACTGGTAGAGCCTGCACTGCCCCAAACTGCTCAAATCTGCGGGTCAGTGTTCAGCAAGAGAGAGAGTGAGGACAAACAAGGAATGGAGACCAGACAGAGTGTGATTCAATCCCATTTATTCTTCAGTCTCTCTTCTTCTCTCCAAGTCCCTGGTCTTGAGTCTCTAGTCCCTAGTTCCTAGTCCCTAGTGCTTCCAAGTTCCAAGTTCCAAGTTTCGTCTTCCAAGTGCTAAGTGCCTAATGTCTAATTCTCTTTGGCTAATACCTTATACTTCTTTGAGCTCCAAGTCTCAAGTGCTCTTCTTTCAAGTGCCTAATACCTAATAATAATTTCTTCTGTCTGCCTCTCACCTTTTATATGTCTTACTTCTAAGCCACACCTTTGAGTCATGCCTTTAATTCATGCCTTTAGGTCTTGTCTCTAAATCTGATCTCTAAGTCACTCCCTTAAGTCACACACCTTTAAGTCTCACACACCCAAGAGAAAATCCTGGGTATCTAAAACAAGATGTTATCAGAGTGTGCTCAGCTGTTGTAGGCTATTGTAATAAAGTCTCTTATGAGGGTATATGGCTCAAGATGGCTGCAAGGATGATAGCTGCCTTTTGTCGGCTCCCCACACCTATCCCATCCCCCTCCTCCTTTTTGCTTTTATACAATTTTTTTTAATGTTAATCAAAGGCTTTATAAGTTTGGTAATGCTCAATAACAAGATGCCATACAATCAGAAGTGTAACCCAATACCCAACCTAGATACACCAACTATCTTTGACTGGCAGAGACACTCAAACATCCACCTCCATGTCATCCCCCCTCTCTCTTTCTCTTGTCTCCTAGCTCCTCCTCTCCTTCTCCTCCGTCTCTCCTTACTCCTCCTCTTCCTCTCCTTACTCCTCCCACCTTAGCTCCTCCTACATATCACCCTTTCCATTAAAATAAAACTTTTCTCTCACCGGGCAGTGGTGGTGCACGCCTTTAATCCCAGCACTTGGGAGGCAGAGGCAGGCGGATTTCTGAGTTTGAGGCCAGCCTGGTCTACAGAGTGAGTTCCAGAACAGCCAGGGCCACACAGAGAAACCCTGTCTCCAAAAACAAAAACAAAAACAAAACAAAACAAAAACAAAAACTTTTCTCTCTAAATACAATTAGAGCATAACTATACCAATTTGTGTCAGTAAGGTACAAGATAGACCTACTACCAAGTCCATCATTTTGTTTACTAACCAGAACCTCTGTCATCTCTCCTAACTAAAAGACTTAGTTATGAACCTGGCTTTTTTCTTGGCTTTAGAATGAATGCCAGATGAAAACCATCCTCTCAACTCTTTTCTTTCAAAGTAAATAGCCAGGATTGGCTATGAGACTATAAGACTTCAACTCCAACAGAAATCCAGTATGACTGAGTTAACTGAAATTATAGGAAGCACAAATCATAGCTTCTAAAACTTAGCCAATTTATGGAGACCACTGAACACCTGGACAGTCCCTATACTACAAAACTTTGGAGCATCTGATCTTCAGCCTTCTTGCCCAGGATCATCTGACAGATATAGTGATGCAGAATTATTAAGGGCTGATTACTCCATCTTGGCAGATATAATCAGTTGACTATTCCATAAGTGTGTCCTTTTCTGGACAGTATTTTGCCTGTAGATGAAAAGAGGCAATTTTTGCCTAGTAGCTGTCTTACCACAATTGGAGTAACTCCAAAAATGCTCAGTTTCTTCTTGGAATCCAAGACAGGAAGCTGTCAGGAGCAGACAGGTCTCTAATCTAAATGAACACTAATACAGAAATGTTTGTAATGTCAATTCTGTGGACTTCTGATGTTTTGAAAACCAACTATGTAAGGCAATCTGAACTGTTGTCTGTAAACTCCTCTCAGCTATTTCTAAAGAAAATATAGAAAACACCCTAACAATAAACTCAGAGCCATGAACTTGCTATAGGCCCTTAACTCACAGACTAAACATCTCAAATCAGTTAAGAAATAGTTAAAGAAGGACTGGGTCTAAGCCTTCTATTCCTAAATGTGTTACATAGGCACAATGCCTATGAGAGTAACAATATTAATCTCACTTTTATATCAATAAGAAACTTGTACCAATGAAAACCTTAAATTTGAAATCGAAGTAAATTTTGTACCATTTAAGAAATTATAACTTCATCTTAATAACAATTATACATATTTCTACCAATAGGTTATGGCTATGCAATAAATTTTAGCTAATCCTCCCTGTACCAACAAAACCACTACTTTTCCCTAGAAAGACAGCCCAATATTAACCACCTCAGTCCCCAAGCCCAGGGAATAGGGGCCCCGACTCTTCATTAACTTCTTCAAGCTGATTATGGGCATTGAGATATTAGAAGAGGGGTGGGGGGAAGAGTAAATTGATAAGCCTCTGACGCTGTGTCTTTACTGCATCCAGATGGAATTCCAGGACCTCAGAGGTTTGAGCAGGTCTGCTCAGCTTGCTTGATGAGTAGATACACCAAGGCTGTATATTCTGCAATATACAATTCTCAAAACAAATGTTAGTATCAAGATAATTTTTTATTTGAATTCTGAAATCTAGTCTTCTGGCAGACTGCTTCTGTAATGTCTAATCCATATAATTCTGGGAGTTTCTATGAGGGTGTGCTCCCACCATCCTCCCATTCCTACCTCCCTGCTCTCAAAATTCCCCAACACTAGGGAATCCAAACTTTCAGGCACCAAGGCTGTCTACTAATGCCTGGCAAAGCCACCCTCAACTACCTATACAGGTGGAGCCATGAGTCCCTCACTTTGTGTTCTTGGGCTGGATATTTTAGAGTAGCTACTCCAGCTTGTTTCTTAGGACTATTTGCTTGAAAATTGTTTTGCAACTTTTTTACTCTGAGGTAGTGTCTGTCTTTGTCACTCAGGTGGGTTTCCTGTATGCAGCAAAATGCTGGGTCCTGTTTATGTATCCAGTCCATTAGCCTGTGTCTTTTAATTGGGGAATTGAGTCCATCGATGTTAAGAGATATTAAAGAACAGTGATTGTTGCTTCCTGTTATTTTTGTTATTAGAGGTGGAATTATCTTTGTGTGGCTATCTTCTTTTGGATTTGCTGGAAGAGGATTACTTTCTTTCTCTTTCTAGGGTATAATTTCCCTCCTTGTATTGGAGCTTTCCCGCTATTATCCTTTGAAATGCTGGGTTTGTGAAAAGATAATTGTGTAAATTTGGTTTTGTTGTGGAATATCTTGGTTTCTCCATCTGTGTTAATTGAGAGTTTTGCTGGGTATAGTAGCCTGGGCTGGCATTTGTGTTCTCTTAGGGTCTGTATGACATCTGTTCAGCATCTTCTAGCTTTTATAGTATCTGGTGAGAAGTCTGTTGTAATTCTGATAGGTCTGCCTTTATATGTTACTTGGCCTTTCTCCCTTACTACATTTAATATTCTTTCTTTGTTTTGTGCACTTGGTGTTTTGATTATTATGTGATGGGAGGTATTTCTTTTCTGGTCTAGTCTATTTGGCATTCTATAGGCTTCTTGTATGTGTATGGACATCTCATTCTTTAGGTTAGGGAATTTTTCTTCTATAATTTTGTAGAAGATATTTATTGCCCCTTTAAGTCAGCAATCTTCATTCTCATCTATACCTATTATCCTTAGGTTTGGTCTTCTCATTTTGTCCTAAATTTCCTGGATGTTTTGTGTTTTTAGAACTTTTTGCATTTTGCATTTTCTTTGACAGTTGTGTCTATATTTTCTATGTATCTTCTGCACATGAAATTCTCTCTTCTCTCTTGTATTCTGTTGGTGATGCTTGCGTCTATAACTACTGATTTCTTTCCTAAGTTTTCTATCTCCAGGGTAGTCTCCCTTTGTGATTTTTTTATTGTTTCTACTCTCAGGACATATTTTTATGTCCTGGATGAGTTTGTTCAATTCCTTTACTTCCTTGGTTGTGTTTCGTGTAATTCTTTAAGGGATTTTTGAGTTTCTTCTTTAAGGGTTTCTACCTGTTTACCTGTGTTCTCCTCAAATTCTTTAAGAGTGTTATTTATGCCCTTCTTAAAGTCTTCTATCGACATGGGATAATCTATTGCAGGAAATTGTATTGCTAAAGTATATATGTTCCCATTAGGATGATCTTCTATTTTCTCAGAAATGGTCATGTGCATAAAACCAAAAAAGAATTCTGTGTTCTGGGCCTTCCTTCAGACTCTGGTATGCTGCGGAGTCAGTTTGCTCCATACTGCATGGAAGTGGTGTACCATAACAAAGGACTCATGCTGTTTTCTCTACCTATTTATCACTTGAAGAAGCCTAAATCAGCCAGAGGACAGTCTTCAAGGTTAGGGGGAAGGAGTAACTAATGAAGAAGATGAGATGCTGGTCCCAGTGTGGGGGTTCTCATGAGGATCAGGGGCAAGTTTTTATCATGAGTACAATGGAATCTCCTGCATCTTCTGAGTAGATGAGGCAATTAACTCAGGTCCTTGCAGAATGTCCAACATTAATTGAGCAGATGAGATGATCAAACCAGTTCCTTGCAAGAATATCAAGTGCCTTACCAGTAGAGCCGATAAATACAAAGAAACTTGCTAAATACAATTTCTAAGTATGTTATAAAATAGAGATGAGACTGAGTCTAAACGTTTCTATAACATGGTAAATGTCATGAAACTCTAGAGTCCATAAAGACTCTGAAATGTAAATATCTTTCATTATCATTAACATAACTCTTATATTAATATCAAAGGCTTGTGTGTGTATTATAACTTTTCATATGACTGTATGACATTATCTCACAATGTTATTTACTGTCCCATTTTGATCACAGTTGACAGTGTGTTGTTTGCTCTTTATTGCTTTTCTTTACTGAGGCTAGTAATTTCTGAGAACAGAAATATCCCAAATGTCTCAGGGTTTCTGAGACATTCAGCATGATTATGAGTTTAATATTAAGGAAATTTTCACCAAGTTTCAGCTTATACCCTGGTTCTTCTTTATAAATCAATAAAAATTTCTTAAGTTTGAAAAGAATTTAGTTTGGCTTAGCAGAATATTTTGTAGTTTTTAAAAATCAATTTGTGGTTCCTTCCAGTCTGGGCCTGAGCACTCGGCAGATCCTGGGAGGCAACACTGCACACAATCTCTCAGAACCCAGAGGAAGAGTGTCTCCCAGGAGTTCTAACCTGGGCAGTATCTTAGGTAAAAATTAATCACCCATGGTGTTTGCTATTGGAAGTTCTAATCCTGATGCTGGCCTCTGGACTTATACTACTCAGACCTTTGATGGGCCATTGACAAGGACATCAAACAGCTAGAGATTGACATCACTAATCTGAATAAACCCCTCATTTCTCTGTCTGAAGTGATCTCCAAAAATTACAAAGGACTTTATTGAACTTGATTCACTCTTTTACAATAGAAAAGACTGTGTACAGCTTTAGACTGTATACAGCCCTTAAAGATGAATGTTGCTTTTACATAAACAAGACAGGGATGGTTAAAGAGAACATGAAAAAGGTCAGAGAAGGCCTTGAGAAAAGACAGAGAGGGAGAGAAAAAGATGAGAGCTGGTACAGGAATTGGTTTTCAACCCCTTCATGATTGTTAACCCTACTTCTTTCCATTTTGGGACCGATAATTGGGTTACTTTTGCTTATTTCTCTTGGTCCCTGGGCCTTAAATAGGCTGACTAACTTTGTGAAACAACAGATAGATAATTTTGACAGCAAAACCTATTCAGATACATTGTCATAAGTTAGCTATGGAAGACCACAAGACTCAAGATGAGGTTGTTACTCTATCCAACGTGTTCCCAAAACTCATCTCCACCCAACCTAAAAGAGGGGTCTTCTGCCCCTAGACAAAACAGAGAGGGGCCACCCAGAACCCCTTCTGACTGGCGATATATATTCTTGCTTAGGCTGCAGGTCTAAGCACTGCAACAGAATATAAATAAAAATTAAAAATATCCTTCTGGGTTCCCTGAGGGACAAACCTGACTGCATAGGGGTTGATGTCAAAAGTATCTCCTCTTCAGGAAAAAGACATAAGGACAGGTATGGCCCTCATGCCTCACTGAACAACAACAGGAGGACCAGAGCCATTACAAGGTCCCCTTTAATTACTGGAGGTCAGGCCTCTATCCCTGTCTTTGCAAGATTGGAATTGCCAGGGTCCTTCTATACTTGGAGAAGGGAGGAGATGTCAGGAGCAGCCTCACTTATACACTGAAGGCCTAAAATCAGCCATAGGCCTACATCAGCCTGTTAACACAAAACCTTGGTCTCTTTGGAAAAACACTGAAACAGATAGCTATAAGATATTGTAAACAGGCAGCTTTGGCCAAAATTTACCAGCCTGGATAAGAACTAATAGCCATAGACCTTGTGAATAGGCAGCCTTAGTGGATAGTACCAGCTTAGATAAGAAACAAGTGATTCATAATCAGAGTCATAGTGACATGTTCCCTGAATCTTCACCCAGCCGATACTCTGTTCTGGAAGATATCTTTACTCCCCCTGAACACCTATGCTCCTGCATCATCACCTTCCCCACATCCTGCCTTTTTGTGTTTATAACCCTTGTGCGAAAAAGTAAAAATCGTGGTTTGATTGAAAAATAAATAAATAAATAGGTGCAATAAAAAAATCAATTTGTTACATAAGAAATTATAAATTGTGAGATATTTTGTCTTCATTGTTATGGAGAATAGGCAATGTATATGTGCTAAATTGGTCTCAACAACACCTAAAATGCTGTGTACAAAAGTCGTTGGACCACCAGGAGGGTGCAGATGGATTGACTTTCTTAACGAGGCTGCTGATGTGGCCTATCATGTCCATGTACAACTGATGCAGTGAAAGTTCTGTGCATCTCTGCTTATGCTGTTCTGCAGTTACAGCAGAAAGAAAATCAACAAATTCTTAAGAAGAAGAAATACGGTACCTCATGTGAAAAGCAATTAGATTCTGGATGACATATAATTGTAGGGTACAGATTAGTGAAAGAAATGATTAAATATTTCTCTTTTCACTAGAAAGAAAATGATTACTGTAAATTAAAATTAGCAATTATATTCTGGCTAACACATAATTTCAAATTGCAGATTACTTGAAGAAATGATGAAATAATTTTCTTTTCACTAAAAAAAAAAAAAAAAGATGTGATAACCCTCAATTAAAATTAGGAGAACAATTCAAATTTTGGGAAAGATGAAGAACCACAAAAAACAAACTAGAAGTTATTTCCTAATGCAATAGAAAATTACTATTCTAGGTGCATAGGTGAGTGATGTTTTTCTTAAATCTAACTAGGGCTTATGAATAAAACTGATGGAAAAAGAACTCTTGCGACTTAAAATAGAGAATGTCCCAGAAGAGTGGACTAGGTGTGGCTCTATTTTAGCCTAGTTAGAGCTTGCCAATCAATAGGAGAGTCAGTCTTTGCATAAGTGAGTAAGGAGCAATCTTCCTTCCTTTTGGTCTCACTTTGGTGTACTTACAGCTGGTGAGTTATTTCCCTTATTGTCCTGAGGCACTGTTCATCTTAGTCCACCATTAGTATACTTTACTCATAAGCATACTACCACATTTTGGGAAGAATATGGAATGATAACCAGGTCATCACATTTTACTCCTAGTCTGTACATAGCAAATCAAACGACGTCAACTGTTATTGTTCAGTCTATTGAGTCATTCTAGACATACTAATTAGATTGCCTAAGAAAATTTATCTAAAGTTCTTATAGCTAACAACCTGACAGTTCTACTTACTTTCCCATCACTATGATCAAAATCTAGTTAAAAGGAACCTAAGAGTAAAGTGGTTTCCTTAGGCTCAGGGTTGGAGAGAATCATAGGCATCATGAACGGAAGGTACCATGGTAGGGGTGACTTGATTCACCAGTTTGACAAGGAAGCAGAGAGAGCTTAATTGTAGTGCTCAGCCAGCTTCCCTTTCCCCACTTTTATTCTGTCTGGGTTTTCAGCAGTAGGATGATACTGCCCACATTCTGGGTCTCTCTTCCCTCCCCAAATAAACATCCCTGGAAGTGCCTTTGCAGACAAGCCCAAATGATGGCTTGGATGTTTTTGGAATATCTGAATTCCTTCAGAATATAGAAAATAACCACCATAGTGATTCTCATTACTCAATAACTTCTTAGGAGCTTGTTCATACCAGAGTTCATGCTATTAAGAAATCTTAAAACAAACAAAGATTATATATAGTTATATATAATTATTTTAATATAAATTGAAAGTAATAGGTTGAAGTATTTCCTTTTATAAAATATATGTGACATTTACTAATTTAGATAGATATGATTAATGTACCTTCTTGTCTTATGTACACTGTAGTCAACTTAGACTCTCAGGCAGTGTGGAGAGGCAAGATAATTCTTGATATGTTCTCTAGACTGCTGCTTGCATAAGCAAAGCTATATAAAAATTTGAGCTGAAGATGCCCAAACAAGCATACGTATGCAAAGCCCATATGGCTTTACACTTCCACTTCTCTACTCTTCCTTACAAGCTTTCTAGCATGCATCGAAAATGTATCCAAGCTTTTCACTTAAAAAGAGCTTTAATTCATACACACACATACACACACACACACACACACACACACACACACACACACAAAACCTAACTTCAGTAAAGAACTGAAGAGAAACCTCGTATGTTTTTGCTGATGAAAATGTAAAATCTCTCAGCCTCCAGAAACTAAAGTGAGAGTTTCCACATTATCCAACCATCCCACTTCAAAGTAAATCTTTTAAGAAAATGAAATATGTGAAAGAGATATCTGCTGTCCCTTTTTATTGCAGTGCTATTCATGGGACTCCAAATGAGGAATTTAGATAATTATCAATAAGTAATCAATAAGGAAACTAAGGTATGTAAAAAGTACCAAAAAAATGTTATCAACCACAAAAGAAAATGAAATCTTGTCATTCTCATAAACATAGTTGAGTTTAAAAAATAAAGCATGTTAAATGAAAACAGTCAGATACAGAAAGACTAATATTGTATATAGGAACAATTTTACAATGAGGTTAGGAATTCTGCTCATTAACTAATGTGGTAGCAGAAGATTCTCCTCTGAGATACATGACCTCACTAGCCCCCGATAGTTGACTAGGTTTCTAGTACCAGTAATGATTTCCTTTCCATTGAATGGGCCTGTCTTGGTGTTCTAGTGCTGCTAAGATACATCATAACCACAGCAACTCTTATAAATGAATGTATTGCATTAGGGGTTTAATTTTGGTTTTAGAAGCTTAGTTCTTTATTACCATTGTAGCGAGAATGGTGACACACTGGCAAGCATGGTATTTCTGGAACCTTTAAGTTCCAGTGCACAGGTTGCACACAGAAAAAGAAATACTGAGACTACAATAGGCTTTTCAAACCTCTAAGCCCATGCCCAGATCATACCTCCTCCAACAAGTCCACACCTTCTAATCCTTCTTGGACCCAAAAGTCCAAGAACTATGAACCATGCATTTAAATATATGGTCCTATGGGGGCCATTTTTATTCAAACCACCAAAGGGTTTTAAATCTTAATTGAACAGCTCTCAGTTACCAGAAGAAATGGTAACCATGACTTGACTGCTAGCGTTGAATCTTTGGGGACATCATCCTATGCTGGTTATTATGCTGGTATCTGCAAGTATATGCTACCTTTTTGGTGGTCCAGTGTTTGAGAAATCTCGGGGGTCCAGATTAATTGAGACTGTTCGTCTTCCTACAGGGTTGTCCTCTTCCTCAGCTTCTTTCAGCCTTTCCCTAATTCAACCACAGGGGTCAGCAGCTTCTGTCCATTGGTTGGGTGCAAATATCTGCATCTAACTCTTTCAGCTGCTTGCTGAGTCTTTTGGAGGTCAGTTATGTTAGGGCCCTTTTTGTGAGCACTCCATAGCCTCAGGAATAGTATCAGGCTTTGGGACCTCCCCTTGGCTGGAACCCACTTTGGCCTGTCACTGGACCTTCCTTTCCTCCAGCTCCTCTCCATTTCCATCCCTGCAGTTCTTTCCAACAGAAAGAATTATGGGCTGAAGCTTTGACTGTGGGATGGCAGCCCCATCCCTCATTTGATGCTCTCTCTTCCCGCTGGAGGTGGGCTCTGTAAGTTCCCTCTCCCTACTGTCAGGAATTTCATCTAAGGTCCCTCCCTTTGAGTCCTGAGAGTCTCTTACCTCTCAGGTCTCTGTTGCATTCTGGAGGATTCTCCCCAACCTCCTCTCTCCCTAGGTTGACTGTTTCCATTCTTTCTGCTGGCCCTCAGATCTTCAGACCTTTTCCCTCACACAATACTAGATCAAATTCCATTCTCCCTCAGATCCCTGTCCACTTTCACTCCCAGGTTCCTCCCTCCCCTACCACTTGTGATTGCTTTCTTTTTCCTCCCAAGTGGGACTGAGGTATCCTCACTTGGGCCCTTCAGTTTGATGATCTTTTTGAGTTCTGTGGACTCTATCTTGGTAATCTGTTTCTCTCTCTCTCTCTCTCTCTCTCTCTCTCTCTCTCTCTCTCTCTCTCTCTCTCTCTCTCTCAGCTAATATGCACTTATTAGTGAGGATATACCATGCATGTCCTTTTGGGTCTGAGTTGCCCCACTTAGGAAGATATTTTCTAGTTCCATTCATTTGCCTGCAAAACTCAGGATTTCCTCATTCTTAATAGCTGAGTAGTATTTTATTGTGTAAATGAACCACATTTTCTGCATCTCTTCTGTCATGGAACATCTGGGTTGTTTCCAGCTTTTGGCTGTCACAAATAAGGCCACTATAAACATAGTGGAACATGTGCCCCTGTGTCATGGTGGGGCATCTTTTAGGTATATTCCCAAGAATGGTATTGCTGGTTCTTTAGGTTGATCTATTTCCAATTTTCTGAGGAACCTCCAGATTGATTTTTAGAGTGGTTGTACCAGTTTGCACTCTCACCAGTAATGGAGTGTTCCTCTTTCTCCACATCCTCCCCAACATGTCTTGTCACCTGAGGTTTTGATCTTAGCCATTCTGATTGGTGTAAGGTGGAATCTCAAGGTCAGTTCATTTGCATTTCTCTGATCACTAAGGACTTCAAACATTTCTTTAAGTGCTTCTCAGCAATTCGAGATTCCTCTGTTATGAATTCTCTCTTATGATTATAGAAGTTAGTTCTATACCCCATTTCTTGATTGGGTTGTTTGGTGTTTGGGTTGTTAGCTTCTTGAGATATATATATATATTTGGATATTAGCCCTCTATTGGATGTGGGGTTAGTGAAGATTATTTCCCAATCTGTAGGTTTCTGATTTGTCTTGTTGACTATGACCTTTGATTTACAGAAGCTTTTCAGTTTGATAAGGTTTCCTTTATCAATTCTTGATCTTAGAATATAAACCACTGGAGTTTTGTTTAGGAAATTTCCCCCTGTGCCAATGACTTCAAGGCTCTTTCTCACTTTCTCTTCTATTAAATTTAGTGTGTCTGGTTATGTGTTTATGTCCTTGATCCACTTGGACTTGAGCTTGGTGCATGATGACAAATATGGGTCTATTTCATTTTTCTAAATAGATATGGGCAAAGTGGGCATCCTTGTCCCCAATTTTAGTGGGATTGCTTCAAGTATGTCTCCATTTAATTTGGTATTGGCTGTTGGTTTGCAGTAAGTTGATTTTTATCATGTTTAGGTGTGGGTCTTGATTTCCTGATCTCTCCAATACTTCTAACATGAAAGGGTGTTGTTGGGAGCCAACTTTTAGCAGAAAGCCGCTATCAGCTTTGCAGCCATCTTGAGCCATATACTCTGACATGAGTCTTGGATTACAATAGCCTACAACAGCTGAGCACACTCTGATAATCTTAGTTTAGATACCTTGGGTGTGTGAGATTAAAGGTGTGTGAGACTAAAGTTGTGTGACTTAAAAGTGTGACTTAGAGATCAGATTTAGAGACAAGACTTAAGGGCATGATTAAAGGTGTGACTTAGAAGCATGGCTTAGAAGTGAGACATAAAAGGTGAGAGGCAGACAGGAGCGTTCAGAACAATTTGGAGAAACAGAGAATCAGAACAATTTTGAGTAACAGAATCAGACACTTTAGAGAGTACAACTTAGAGAACAATATGGAGTAACAAAGATTCAGACACTAGGAGTAGGAGTAGACATTAGACACTTGGAAAAGAACAACAGGAGTACAACTAGGAACTAGGAACTAGGAACTCAAGACTTGGGATTTGGACTAGGAAGAGAGAATGAAGAATAAACGGGATTGAATCACACTCTGTCTGGTCTCCATTCTTCTAGTCCATCCTCTCTCTCTTGCTGAACCCAGACCTGCGGACCAGAGCGGCAGCTTGGGCCGGGATACAGTGGCTGCCAAGCATGGAGTGGAGAGGGCCTCAACATTTTAGGCCGCCCAAAGTGGGGCAGCCTAGGCCTCAACATTTTGCTCGGGCCTCGACAGGGTGTTGTACTTTGTCAAATGCTTTTCTGCATCTAAGGAGATGATCATGTGATTTTTTTCTTTGAGTTTGTTTATATAGTGGATTACGTTAATAGGTTTTTTTATATTGAACCAATCTTGCATCCCTGGGATGAAGCCTACTTGATTGTGGTGAAGGTTGGTTTTGATGTGTTCTTGGATTCAGTCTGCAAGAATTTTATTGAGTAGTTTTGCATCAATGTTCAAGAGTGAGATTGGACTGAAGTTCTCTTTTGGGGGGGTTTTAGTATCAGAGTAATTGTGGCTTCATAGAGTGAATTAAATAATGTTCCATCTGTTTCTATTTTATAAAATAGTTTGAGGACTGTTGGTATTAGCTCTTCTTTGAAGGACTGGTAGAATTCTGCACTAAAACTATCTGGCCCTGGTCTTTTTTGGTTGGGAGGTTTTTAATAACTTCTTCTACCATGTACAATATGGGCCTATTTACCTGTTTACCTGCTTTTGATTTAACTTTGGTATGTGTGAAATGAAACCATTCACTGGTTTTTTATGTTCAAATAGAGAGGCCTAGAGTTGAATATTGAGCTTCATCAAATGACATAAAAGTAGTTTACAAAATATACAATAAAACTTATGAGAGAGAATCAAATAAATTTGAGGCAGAGTCAAATTCTAATCTCTTTCATAATTTTGTTGCTTTTAATCTCAGATTGTAAATAATGACTAATGATAAGAATGCTCAGAACTCTAAGATTTTACATATTTCATATATATGTATATACTACTGCTACATATATATTTTACATATTTCATATATATGTATATATATGTATGTATATATATGTATATATACCCTTCTACTACAATAAACCTCTCTCATGTGGAACTATATTGGCCTGGTGTGGTCTGTCCATATAGGAGCCTATACATTATAAATGTATAATAAAAAACGTATTATATAAAACATATATTAATATATATGTTATATGTGTTGATGTATAAGTATATAAACATATATTATGTATCTAAATATTGTGTATTATATATATGATATACATCATATTAATAATATATTTGTGGCTAATTGGAAGCCATTTATCAAGAATGTCTATTTTAGGATATTGCTACTGTTGACTCAATGACTCCAGAGAGGAGGAAGAAACCAACCCAGGACGTTATCATCTGAAAACTTTGGGCATAAGGCTAATTTGAAGGAAAGATGTAGCTCACAGACATTAAAGAGAGTCAACTGATAATCAGTTAAGAAATGTACAAGTAGAAAGCCTCTGGACCATATTTGAGGCTTGTCACTGATTAGTGATGAACTTTCCACCAAGCAGGTAAGGCAACAAGGCACTGGATTTGTATGTAGATTGAGGCCAAGCAGGAAAGCAGGTGAACTTTGGAGTTTTTGAAAGACCTACTATTCAGTATTCTAAAGTTTGTTTGCAGGTGAAATGAAGGATGAGCAATCGATCACAGAGTGAAAAGTGAAAAGATATGAGAGGTGCTGAGGGCTAGGCTAACCATTAGCCACTGTTGTTTGAACTGCTTTGGCCCCCACACATTTAAGGTGAAGATTGTCCTAGAACATGAGGCAACAGTAAACCTAAAGACTGATAAAGAGTGTAGAAAGGAAAGAAAATAAAACATGCAGGAAGAAGAGAAGCTAAAAAACAAGAGAGATTCTCAAGAAATGAGGAAATTTTGAACATTCTATGGAATTGTTTTCTTTACTTTTGTCGTGACTTAAACACTGTAGGCAGCTAGATTTCTGTGTTCTTTTAGTTCATCATAGAAACAGTATTTGCATGTTCCTCATAACTTCTTTTCAGCTTGTGTCCTAGGACATAATGCAAATGAAAACTATTTCTCAAGTAGAGAACTGAAGGAATAAAGTTTTAACGCCACAGAATTGGATTTGCTTTTAAAAACATATCAGAATGCAGACAAAATTGTTATAAGAAACACCTGGACACAGTGGCTTAAATGACAGGATTGTATTTCTGTGACATGACAATCCAGAGCTGTGTGGGCTGGCAGCTTGGTCTCCACATCTCTGCATGTCCCAGATATCAGAGCTGCCAAGGCATCATTAGTTTCCATCTCTAAATTGAAGGGCATTGGGCCAGTTGTCACCCAGTCCCAGCTGGTAGAAACAGGAGTGATAAAAGAAACAAACAACAAATATGTTTCTAACAAAAATAAGAAGAAAGTATCACATACCTTGTCTAGTTACATCACATTGATAGGAACTCTATTTTTTGGGTGTCCCTAATGAGTGACTAGGGAGAGCTAGGAGTAGGTTGAAGCCCTTAGTACATAAAGGAGGTTGTGTTGATTATTAGAGCTTGATTATCAACATCATCTGCCTGCCACCACTGGTTTTAACAATAATTTAAAGAATAATTAGAGGGGGTCGATTACTACTCAAAATAATGATGAACTAGGTTTAAAGATACAGTCTTCAGCCTCTGTTCTCATAAGACATGGGGTATAATAAACAGGTCCAAGGAAAACAGTTAGGGTAAAGTATCTAAAGAGTGTTTATGAGGTTCTCACAGACAGGGCACTAATGCTTACATGGAAAGTTTCAAGAACAGTCTCACTCTGGAAGTAGTATTGGAGCGAAATCTTTCATATTATGAGATGTCATTAGGAAAATGACATCATTTAGACATGGGCATGGCTTAAGCCTATCTCACAAAATTTGCATGGTGGAAAATTGGACCTAACTGTGGCAATATTAAAGGAATCATAAACCCCACTTTGTTTCACCGAATAGCTGTATGAGAGCAAACCAGAACCTAGTCTCTCCTTCAAGCTTCTCATTTCACTGTGTGACACCATCCTCTGATCACATAGCCCTACTGTGACAGCATCTAGCCCAGGCCTCTGCCAAAGCCATGCCCAGGGCTTAGCAGAAACCAATACCACATTCCTAAACTTCTAGAACTGTGAACCAATAAACCTCTTGTCTTGTAAAGCCAAAGAGAATAAAATGAACCTCGCCAAAGGCTGCATAATGTGTTGGTCTGTGGGATGTCACATAGGCTTCAAAGGCTGCATAATGTGTTGGTCTGTGGGATGTCACATAGGCTTCATAGTCTTGTGTGTGGTAAGTAGTGTGTGTGTGTGTGTGTGTGTGTGTGAGAGAGAGAGAGAGAGAGAGAGAGAGAGAGAGAGAGAGAGAGAGAGAGAGAGAGACTGTGTATGAGTTTTGGGGGATATATGTGGTTGTGAATTTGTGGGGGACATTGATGGCTTTTGGTGTGGGGCTATGCATTTGTGCAGAAATATGACTGAAAAGGGGAGTAAAGATAATCCAAGAAGGATGTATAATGACCAGATTCTGAATAAACCTGTAAAGAAATACTTAATTATGAAGCCATTAAGATATTTTAGCTAGGAGATAGTGCGGCTGATTAGCACTTTTTAGGAATTGCATTTTGGTTAAAACCTCTTCTTACAGGGGCTATAAAAAAGAATTCTTCATTTTGATATAATTTAAAATCGATCAAACATTGTCTTTTAGCCAGATGTACACTCAGTTTCCCTGGAGAAAGCCAATGTTCACTGAAATTAAAAAATAACATGGACTAGGTCTGTTGCCTGGAAACACTTCACATTTGATAACCTCTTTTTGAAATGAATCTTAATCTTTATAAAATAGAAAAGCTGGGGAAGAAGGAGAGGATATACAGAGAAATAATACAGGCTTCTACCAATATTGGTCTTCAGTTTCAGCCCTGTTAAATTCAAAGTCTCCTACATAGAAAGTGCAAGGAAAAAAGTCTAGGCTTCTATACTTCAAACACAAATGAATTCAATAGGTCAGAAAACTTTACACTGAATCAACAAAAGCATAGCTAATCAGGAAGTAGATTTTTTTTCATCTACAGGATCATCCCTCAATTTCACAGGTGGGTCTCATTTATTTTGTGACTATAGTATAAATGATAGCCTCAAATACCAGGAAATTGCTTTTTATAATTGCCTAAGATGAAACTGGATCCTTCGCTTTGCATATTTTCTTAACATTCTCATGGGCAAACATATTCTGAATTAAAAATTTTGTTATTAAATAATTGAATCTGGAGAGTCCCACTCCGAAATGTTCATTGGTGCCTTAAATATATACTTTTTCTTTTGCTTAGTGATTATATCAGCCAGTTCATTTGAAATCATTTACACCATTGAAGATACTAACAATGGAAGGAGGAAATAAAATTCTAGAAATACCTTCTAAGTATTAATGTGACGATTTTGTACCACCAGATGGCGGTATTTAGTTTTTAAACCATATTTGCCATTCAGCAGCCAAGTATTTAAAAGCAGCTGAATAAGAATGAATAATCTTGTCTTAGACAAAAGAACCATCAGCAGAACGGTCTGATGTCTTTTCTTTGTTCTAGCATCATCCATCTGTGCAAGCGGTCCCTTCCTTTGAAATACACTAAAAATTAAATATGTGCAAAACACACACTGGGACTACAAGACAGAATGGGGCTACAAGTGCCCATATTTGGCAACAGATGGTTTGAAAATGAATGCGATAATCAATAATGATGATGCCTTGGCTATATGAGCAGCTGTCCTCCCCACAGCCCAAGAGCCTCTCATTATCCCTCTACTGTCCCAACACACAGTTATGTCACCTAGCGGATACTCCTTTATCTTTCTTTCTTCTGTTTGTTTATTTCTTCACCTCCAGATAATAATAAACCTTCCTGATACAAGAGAGCAACACTTCTGCTTGTTCTCGCACCTATGCAAGTATCCTGCAAACTGTTTTAACAGTGGAATTTTTAAGCAATTCATACCATAAACATGTAAACTTGATGGAAGAGGAAGATTGAAGATCACTGAAATATCTGTTCAAGAAATTCTGACTCAAGAGTGGTTTTCTGTGCAGGGCCTTAGAACAAGATGCATTCTTTATACAAGCTGTGACTTAGAAGTAAAGGCATTTCTGTCTCTCAACTGATACTGTACTAATTTCTTCCTCAAGCCTTAAATCTTCTGGTTACTTATTTGTTTTTTAGGAAATGATAGACCTTGTAAAAATCGTTAACAAATGTTAATCTAAATAAATGTTTAATTGTGAGGTCTATCTGTTTATCTTGTTTCGTTAATTTGAGAGGAGGGGAGAGTGTGTTACTGCACATGCCATTGTGTATGTAATGGAAGTCAGATGACAACTTGTAGGAATTGGTTTGTTCTTTGTATCCCCCACATAAGCTCTCCAGATGGAACTTGGGTGATCAGTCTGATGGCAATTGCATTTACCCACTGTGCCATTATTTATTAATTAACTGTCATGAAGTAGAAATGTATCTGCTTAGTAAATGGTAATGCTTAACTACAATTTTTAAATGACAGTATTCTGGAAGACACTAACCTAAAATGACTCTTCCAAACACACATACAATGTCTCAAAAACTAGAATCTATATCTGAGTATGTGGCACATTTATCAAACAACGAGTGAGAGTCTGAGTCAGGAGGGTTTTGAGCTCAAGGCTATCCTAATTTACGAGCCGAGGTTGGGTCCTCGATATAAGACCATGTACCCCTCATACATACACACACCAAAACTCTGTGAGTGCTAGGGGCCTGTCAGAAAGTAATGCAGCAATTCTGATCACTTCCTCCCCCTCATACCACACCTTTCCTTTTTTGTAAACATTATGCGTACCTGCTTGGACTCATAACCTTTTCCATTCAACAAAGAGCTGCTTCTAACTTTTCTTCCCTGTCCCACTTTCTTCTCCAAACTCTGTCCTCCTCTGTGTGTCAGCACTTATGAAGCTGAATATCAAAGCTCTCAGTATCTCTGTGTTTATCTACTTACTAGACAGAGATCATGGGATGCCATGTGGTAAATAAAACTTTTAGAGATTAATACTCAGGAGCTCTATTCCCCTGCACTGGGCGAGGCCTTGTGTGAAGTTCCTACTAGTTTTCAGAATGAAGTTTCTCTGTTTTGAAATGGTGGTTTTCAGTTTTCTCATTTCACGGAGAAACAGGTTTTGACGGTCCTCCTTCCTTCATTCCAGGTGTCTCATATCTGTTAGACTGATTACTTTGTGTGAGGCTGGATTGCAAAGTTAACATTGTGTGTCCTGAAGATATATTTGCCTGGGTTCATATTTTGGTTGTGTTGAGAGATTTGCCTCAGTTTCTTTTAGTATGGAATGAGTATAGAAATTGCACCTGTCTTGGCTTTGAAGATAGTAAATTAATATTTGCCAGCCAGTGATCTAAGGTAGTAGTTGGGAAATTATGACTGGGGAGGAGGGGAAAATCAATTCTATTCATCAATTTTTTTTGTGGCCATAAGCTAATGCCATTGTCTTTACTTATAAATGCTTTACAAGTCAAAAAAATAAAAATGAAATGGTGGGGGTTTTTTTGTTTGTTTGTTTGTTTGGTTTTTTTTTTTTTTTTCTCATTCTGCAAACATCTGGTAGCAAGGAAATACAAGAGAAGACTTGTGGGACTTCTCTGCAAGTCCCTTTCCTGTTACTTCCTTTACTCCTGTTTAAATGTTTTATTTTGTATGTGTATATGTATGCCTCATGGTTTGTGGAGTTCAGAATATGACTTTGTGAGGTCACTCTCTCCTTCTACCATATGGCTTCTGATGATCAATATCAGATCTGCAGATTTGGGGAAAATGTCTTTATGACTAGATCAACCCTCCAGCTCTACTCACACTTTTAAAGTAACTGCTATTCTGAAAGCACTTCCCCTTCTGCCACTGCTGATCTGTGAGTGACCTGGATTAAAGAAACTTGAAAAGACACGAGCATCTCTAGCAACAGAATTACTGCCCAATGGCAATGAATAGCAAAGAAACCCAAATCACAGATACTGGAGCAACTTCATAGGCTCGTTAATAATCTGCTGAGTCTTTGGAGTGGCCTAGCAGTTAGGAATTCTTTGTTTATTATACTAATCCTGGTAAAGTCATGTTTGGAACAGACAGTCATCCCATATTTTCTCCATACACCCCCAAATCATTACTCTTCCCAAAATACATGAAGCCAAAGGAATTTTTTACTGAAGACTTATTTATGTTCTAGGGGTTGCTTTAAACAACAACAACAAAAAAAATAATAATAAAATAACAGCTAATAACAAAATAAAGAGCAGAATACAGCATAGATTCTCACAGAGCCTTAATTCCAAAAACTTTTGAGAAAACATCAGCTAATAGGTATCAAATAAAGAAGTAGCCAGAAACAGCCGCGAGAATAGGAGCTCACTGACCATCCACCTATTCCTTCTGTTACACTTTCACCTTCTAGGATTCTGATGTTTGCCAGATTATTGTTCACATACCAACTCATTCTGTCTCCACAGGACTATAGATATAACCCTCATTATTTTCATGTTGTGAGGAGATGAAGAAAGATGGCTTGCTTAAGTTGAAATCACTAGCAAGTTATAAACATGAAGTCACAGTCTTGTTCTTTCATTTAAAGCCTAATTTTCTCTTTATACATGTTCGTGAGGCATGACATTGACTTAGAAGAGACACTCCCCACCCTCCATTGCACTTTGGCAAGATGTTTAGAGTTATTTAGCCCAGATCTGCAACCCATGAGTCAAAGGTGTGCTGCTAGAGCATACCCTTGTCAGGTTTATGTAGGAGAGGAAAGATAAAGCCTCCTTCCTTGGGGTGAGACAGGAAGCTTTTATGCTACACAGAGGACAGGATGCTGCACTCTGCAGAATATGAACAGAACGTGTTAACTGTTCTTTCTGTTGCAATGAGATGGGTAGATTCCTAATGTTATTGACAGCCTAATTGTGATGGATCCCTTGGGATAACCAGATATGTTGGCATTCTCTTTGAGCCCAGTCCACAGAACAGACCCTCAAAAGAAAGAGAGCTTCAGCTCAAAGGGCAAGGAAGCAAGCAGCAAATGCTGAATTATCAAAGGAATCAGCAGCCCTGGAGATCAGAGAGCTCTCCTTTCATAAGCTCTTTTCTGAACTAAGGCCGGCCTTCTACCTAGTTTGCCTTTGAAGTCATGTCACATGGCAAAAGATAGATGTGTTAATGCACCATTTAGTGAACTTAGGATCCACCACATACATTAGCAATATTTTTAAATTTAAAACTGTTCTGGAAGCAGATTGTATAATGATATAACATCCTTGATTTCAGCATGGCAAATTCAATATCTATCATATCTGTGCAAACAGCAGCATGGCATTAGTTTCTGTATATCAAGTTTAGTACATTAGAGATTATTAATTGTTTTTAATTATTCTCCTCTGATCTCACCTTCACTCCTTGTTTTAGTTTTGTAACTCTCTCATATCAACAATAATTTTAATCTGCTGAACAGAATATTGATTTATATCACAACATTCTTTAGAATTTTTTTGAAAGAGATTAAATTACTTTAAAAATATTTTGTGTGAAAAGTTTGTTTTAAATAAATATACTAAACATTTAAAATTAAACAATGAAATCCTCTGTCTTCAAAATGTTAAACTTTACACTAACTTCCTTTTCTCTCTCTCTCTCTCTCTCTCTCTCTCTCTCTCTCTCTCTCTCTCTGTGTGTGTGTGTGTGTGTGTGTGTGTGTTTTGACATTTCTTAGATACTGTATACATTGTTTGGGTTTGTTTGGTTTCTTGGTTTTGTTTGTTTGCTTGTTTGTTTGTTTGACATAGTGTCTATCACTGTCCTGGGGCTTATGGTGATGGTGACTTAAGTACATAATATTTATCTACTTGCAAACCATAACTTTCTCAACTCAACACTTTTGTCCAAACCAACGCTGCTTGATCCAAGCATTTTAGCTCTGTAAAGGAATTCTTCATCCACAATCCAAATCTGACCATCAAGCATGCCACCTTAATTCTATTTTTTCCATGTCAAATTCAAGTAGGCATGGTTTTCCATCCCAGTGGCACTTCTGCTTCATGGAAGAACATCTTTTAGGAGCTTCCAGTCTTGAAGACTTTTTTGTCTTCCAAGGGCACTACTTGACTTTTATTTATTTATTTTTATTCTTTATGAATTTCACATCATATCCCACTCACCTCCCTGTCCCCTCATACCCACCTTCTACCTTTGCAACCTTACCTTCTCAAAAGAAACATATCTTGTTGTACTTCTGTCTAGCATCTTCAGAAGCCTCTGTCAACACCTTCAGAGTGACAGTGATGCTTCGTTTCACCTCAGCTTTCATACATTAACTCCTAACATTATAGGTAACACTTGGACTTTTCTCCCCAAGTTCTGTCATTTGCTATCATCCTAAGTAGTAAATGGGTACAGGGAAGTCGAGAGCCACCTCAGTATTGTGATGTCACTGGCCTTCCTTATATCAATGGTGAGGTTCTCCATCTGGTTTAGGAACTGCACATTCAGAATATCATACTATCTAAAAAACACTACTGTATTTTGAAGATACCAAGTGTTCTGCACACATTGCTTTTCCCTCCCCATTCACACCACTCAGTCTCTTCCTCGCTAGCCCTGCTCTCATTTACTGACCTACAGTGCGCATGGCCCTTGAGGACTCTATGGTTCTAAGGTCAAACCCACACATTGAATTTAAATGACTAGTTGACTACTGGATCTACATTAAGATTTTTCTGTCTTTATTAATTTTATGAGAGTTTTTTTTTGTAATTATAATTATGTGGTTGTTATGTTAAGCCAAAGATTAGAAAGTTTCCTTATGATTTCATAAGAGAGATTTTTATCTTAAAAACCTTTATTTTATTTAAGCTTTTTGTTTGTTTGTTTTTTCGAGACAGGGTTTCTCTGTATAGCCTTGGCTGTCCTGGAACTCACTCTGTAGACCAGGCTAGCCTTGAACTCAGAAATTCACCTGCCTCTGCCTCCCAAGTGCTGGGATTAAAGGCATACACCACCACTGCCTGGCTAAGCTTTTTTTTTTTTTTTTAAATTGATATGGTCATCAGGAATTGGCAGAGGACTGAAATGGGAATACTTCATTATTTAAAAATATTTTTGTAGTCCAGTTACTGGTTGTTACATGTGAGCCAGTTTTAAATCAACATCCTTAAACACTTACAATTAAACAATGAAATCCTGTTTTTTCCTGTGTGCATACAGAGTTTAAAATAACAGGATGAATGACTAGAAAGAGCACAGTAACTCTTAGATAAAGTAAGATAATTACTGCCATTTCTTTGAAGAAATGCCCACACATGGCTTTTATATCTCCACTACTGAACTATAAGATGTTTGTAGACAAGTATTGTGTGTGACTATTCTTTATATATTATACATCTTAGTCTTTTATTGGATAGTTTAAGTGATCATCATTCTTGACTATATCAGATATTTACTGCAAACACTATAAAGTTATCATTGCATACCAGGTGCTGAGAATACAAATGTATACACAGTAAGTACAGTTCTTGCCTTGCTCATTGGGAAGTTTGACTGGCAGAATAGATAGATAGATAGATAGATAGATAGATAGATAGATAGATAGATAGATAGATAGATAGAGGACTATTGAAATATATGTGCAGCCCCATCATTGCATAGACAATGAAAATTTCACTATCACCCTGACTGAGAACATGTTGTTGGTTTTTTATTTAAAATCAGATAGGGCATAAAAGAGGTGCCCATGAATCAATGGTAGTGTCCTTAGTTGTGACTCCCAGCACTGAGGTTATGCAACCTGAAGAGGCCACCTCATTTAGCAAGGCAGGAAGCCCAATGAAGCAATAGGGACATCATTCCACCCACAAAATTTTTAACCCAAAATTCATCCTATCTACAAGAAATGCAGAAATGTGAGATGGAGCAGAGACTGAGGGAAAGGCCAACCAGTAATTGCCCCAACTTGAGATCCATCCCATAAGCAAGCACCAGTCCCTGTCACTAGTAATGATACTCTGTTATTCTTGCAGACAGGAGTCTCGAATGGTTGCCCTCTAAGAGGGTCCACCCAGCAGCTGACTCAGACAGATGCAATCACCCACAGCCATACTGTGGATGGAGCTTGGGAGCTTCTTAAGGAAGAATAGGAAAAAGGATTGGGGACCCTAAGGGGATAGGAACTCCTCAAGAAGAGCAACAGAATCAACTAACCTGTATCCTTGGGACTCTCAGAGGCTGAACCACCAGCCAAACAATATACATGGGCTCTCGTAGCAAATGTGCAGCTTAGTCTTTATGTGGGTCCCAAACAACTGGACTGGTGGCTATCCCAAAGGCCATTGTTCTTTTAGCTGGGCTGCCTCGTCTGGCCTCAGTGAGAGAGGAGGTGCTCAGCTTCAAGACACTTGATATTCCAAGGTTGGAGGATATTCAAGGAGCCCTCCAATTGCTCAGAGGAGAAGGGGAGTGGGGAGAGAGAAGGATTGTGGGAGGTGACCAGGAGAAGAGTAGTGAATAGCCCAGAGGATTGAATAAGACTTTTCACAATGATGAAGCCATTTGACTGGGGACTAAAGTGAAGCTGGCTAGTCAGTATGGAGGTACATTAACACTCTTAGAAAATTTAAATTAAGACACAGGATCATATTCAAAGCAGTATCTAAAGTGAATACATAAATAATATTAATATTAACAATAATAAAGCAGACAGGAGATTCACGATAAAAGGAAGACCATCAGCCTCCATCGCAAATCTGTACATAACTCCAAGGCTTGACACCCTGACTGGGGCAGCCAGTACTCTAAATACCTCACTTGGTATTTAGAACCATGCATAGCTTTCTGAAAAGCTGTTACTCATTGCTGAGTTTTCTTACTCTCATTTAAGCTATGTTTGATGATATTTCTGGGAGTATGCCTTTATTGCACTATGTGAGCTAATAAAAGGCTGTTCTGTCTGATAGAGTAGTTATCATTATCAAACTTGAAAGAAATCTTCAAAAATATTTAGCTGTGATTGATACTGTGTTCAGACATACTTGAGGATTTCTCTCTCTCTCTCTCTCTCTCTCTCTCTCTCTCTCTCTCTCTGTGTGTGTGTGTGTGTGTGTGTGTGTGTGTGGTGTGTGTGTGTGTGTTAGAGAGAGAGAGAGAGAGAGAGAGAGAGAGAGAGAGAGAGAGAGAGACTTGAGTAATAGAAAGTAATTATTTTTGCTGCATCTAGAGATGAAAAAAGCCCATAGGATCGAATAAGACTTTTCCCAATGATAATGCCATTTGACTGGGGACTAAAATGAAGCTGGCTAGTCAGTATGGAGGTACACTAACACTTTCAGAAAATTTAAATTAAGACACAGGATCATATATTTAAACCTACATTTTAAAAGTATGGTGAAAAATACGTAAGAATGATGTATTTAATAGTTGTCCTATATGCTATGAATTCCTGAAAGATTTCTTAGCCTTGGTAAAGACATTCACATTCTTAAAAAACAGGATGAACAGGATGAACAGGCAGGCACCATGGACTTGTGCCTATGTTAGGGCATTTTTCCTACTTTAGTCTCTATAAACTACCCATATGAGATGATCAGCTTCAACTATAATATGTCTCAATTTCACTCCTTTTAACTGCTTTTGTATGATTGCAGGCAACTAATTCTGTCAATGTCCCTATCAGTCATTGGGGACATCAGTGCCCCACTTGGAGCAGAGATTCTCAGTTCATCTGTGGTCTGTATTTCTAGCCTGATAAACATCAATCGACTTGTAAATTATAGTAAAAAACAAAATACTAGATAAGTAAAACCAAAAAAAAAAAAATCAAAGAAACACAAAAAATCATAAGGTCAAATTGTTCCTTACTATATTCAGCAAATATATTTACTTTATCAAATAATTTACATTTATAGAAAGTTCTAAGCACTTGCTTTCAACTGCTTTACTTTTCTTACCAGCTAGGAACAGATAGTCATGAGTCAACACAGCTCAACAAATTACATTTAGAGCAAAGTACATTTAAGCCCTAAGGAATAAGCATCTCTAACTGAAAAACTGTTGTTCATCAGGGGAGACAGAACAGAGTTATGTAATAAGGAGTTGATAAAATCAGAGGCCATAGGCTAGGAGTCTTGTGCTCTCTCAAAGCTCCGTCAATCACTCAAAACCCTCAGATCTTTGGTTTTCTTATGTAGACAATAATATTTGTGCAGTTAATTTAATCACATATTTTCCAGCAAGAGAACCTCTTATTTCTTGTCTAAAGGCTTAGAAATAAAGTTGTAACAAAATAATGGACAAGGTTATAGATAATGGATAAGAAAGTATAGGATTTATTATGGTGAAGAGAAACTGGAATAACGCATTAATTTTGTTGGTACTATATTTGCATAAATTTAAGTCATCCTATTTGATGTGGCTGTCAACCAAATGATTACCTGAACAACCCAGAGTAGGGAAAAAGACTAGAGACATCTAAATCTCCTATTGATATTCAACCATAATTACAACTCTGGTGCTGGTGCCAGAGGCCATATACAAGGAATTTTATAATACTGAGAACTAAGATCAATAATATTCCATCTATGAAGCATGAAACAAAGGGGCATGGGATTCAATTTTATGTCAAATTATTATATATATATATATATTTGCTGTTTAAAGCAAGCATTGTTTAACTCTGAAATTGTTTACCCAGAAAGGTATGTGATTTTGTTCTTTGAAGATCATTAATAAAAACACAAATGTCCCCCTTAAATGGTCTGGTAATCAACAGTGTTAAGCAAAGCAAGGATTAAAGGACCTTTGTATAGCAATTTGTAGTTATATAATTATTTAAGCATAAGAAAAAATTACTGATGAGAGTATTTAGCCTTACTCTCCTGAACATAATGACACATCTACCTTCAACTCCAGGCCTCTTTTGAAGGCTCAAGCTACTGTCTCAGGTTCTCTATTCTATTATGAATGTTTCCAAATTCCTTTCCCTCCCTTCTTCTGGCTGTTTTAGTATTACTTTTCTTTCACATACCTTCTACCACAAATTACTCCTGAAGAAATAGACAAAGATAGGAGATTAGGGAACTGCTTTTCTGGACCACTGAATATTTTGTCTATAGAAGCAGTTATTTCCAGTTCATTCTTTCTCAACAATGACACATCATAGCTATGGGGTTCAGAGATGAAAACCATCTATATCTGCCAACTTCAAGGGCTTTTGAAAAGATGAATGCTTCCACTGTGACAGAAAAATTGGAAAATTACCACCTAGGTATTCTACCTTAGTGAAAATCTCCATCTTATCAAACTCTAGCAGAAGTAAAATATCTACCTTTGCTTGCACAGAGTGAAAGTCATTGAAGAAAGACTAACACAAGGTTGGAATTAAATGAAGCCTCAAAATTTTATCACCCCTTTCTTTCAGTTTCCAATTACTGATCCAGTACTTGAGCACAGGCTATATGGATTTATTGCAGCTGGAATTAGATGAAAGTGTGTTCCAAGAGTTAATTCAGTTCAACTCAACAAAATAGGTCACAGCACCTATTAAAAGAAATCTAGTTGTGTTGAGTAACATGAATCACTGCCCTCCAGAAATTCCATTCATTTTGAGAAAAATGCACATACACAGATTACCCTACCAAATGTCAAATTTTAATGTATGCAATGAAGGAAGCTCCAAACACATGAACAACTTAAAGGAGAAATTGATTCAGAGTCTGGATAGAGTCTCAAATGTTGAAGTTTAAATATGAAGTTCAAACATAGGAAGGGGATGAAGTACTGAGTGAATGTGTACTGTTGATATGGGATGAGCATGGCCATGTCAGGAACCCCAAGGGTATGGTAAAGCCTCTCTATGTCTTTGTGGAAATGTGGACAGGGTGTCCTGAAAGTATTGGTCACAGTCTCTTCCTCTTGGCTGACTGCAAAATAAAAATGCACACCTTTAAAGACCTCCTACCAAGATTAGCTAATCCATTTCCTTGCTCAGCTGTATATAATAAAGTCTCTTCCTTAATTCAAAGGTGTAAAATAGACTGAGATTCTGGGCTCCTGCTGGTGTGTCTCTATCTGAGTGCATAGCCCACCTGGTACAAGCTTTTCTGTCCATGTGTCTGTATCTGTCCCTTATTCTTTCCCTCATTGTCCTAGTTAAGTTTACCTGAAAGCCATGTCTATCATAGTATACAAACCTTTTTACTGCAATATTAATATAACTCATTATGAAAAAGAATAACACAAAATGCTTTAAATTGAAAATAAAATAATTTTAACACCCAGACTAATACTCTTATCTTCTTATATGTCAATGAGATTATGGGTCAAAAATATGTATCCAATAATGTGTATTCCTGGGTAATTCTACCTTTTCTCTTATACAGTATACGTTAAACATTTTTCTCTGATACTAGAATTCTTATACAGTAGGTCTGGCTCATAAATTCTCATCTTCTTTTATTTCTAATCTGGTCTATTACTCCTTAGAGCTTGATTCTAGACCATATTCTTAGTTAGAGGAAATATTTAAATCTATAAAGCATTGTCTTTTCAAGACTATACTGCACTTGCTAATACTATCAAATATCAACTGAGCAAATTCCACATACTATTAGAAATAGATTTTAACCATCTCCTTATCTTCAGGATATTTAGGTTATTTTTTCGTGCACATAGCTCCATGATGGGCATCCTTATGAACATTTACATACATCTTGCATAATTGTATTGTTAACAGAACTTTTTAGATTTATAATTATTTAATAAGGATATATGCAAAGTTCCAAGATGTTTTTAAAACATTGCCAAGTTATAGTACACAGAGTTTATTCGAATTTAAATATCTTGAAAGTATATGCAAATATAATAATTTTCTGGCTCTACACTTCCTTATCAATACAACTTAGCAGATCATCAGTTTTACAAGTGTTTTTAGTTCTTCTCAACTGCAAGCAACTACATGTTAGCATCCAATAAACAAACTGAAGATATTACAAAAGAATACACAAAAAGATCTGCTATACATCGACTGCAATGGTTTGCTATATTACATCAGAAGTTAACTACTTCGGGTAGAATATCTTTGAGTGTGTCATTATGAATTTGCCTGTTCAAGCATCTTAATGTCTGTTTAGGTTTCGTGCATGTTTTGAGGCAATACTATGTACATTGTGAATGAGAAAATATATCTGTTTGATGGACTATCTGTTCACTGTATTGTAAAATGTCACCAATGATGTTACTATTTCCATTACTCCCTCTTGCTTTGAATACTATTTTCCATACTATAAGACTACTTGTACTTGTAGGTGCTAGACTTTTAAAAATGTCATCTGCCACTTTTGGCTGGGGCAGACACCTAGCTGGACTGTTCCCGTGAAGACACCTTCTCCTGAGCCATCCTAGAGAAACCAATGCACTCAGAGCATTTGAGGGATCACTGCACTCAGAATAGCAGGATTTCAGGATCCCAGAGGCAGCCTGAGTCCCAGGAGTTCTTCTACCCAGGAGCTCAGAATCACAGGATCACAGAGACATCTGGATTCTGAGGAGTTCTGACACAAGCAAGATAACTGGAAAGACATGCTCCAGTAAGAGACAGTGAGTGCAGGTAGCAATAAAGTTAACCAGAAGGCGAAAGGCAAGCCCAAGAACATAAGCAACAGAAAGCAAAGTTACTTGGCATCATCAGAACCCATTTTTTCCTACCATAGCAAGCCCTGGACACGCCATCACACTGGAAAAGCAGGATTCACAAATAAAACCACTTCTCATGATGACTTTAAGAAGGACATAAATAATTCCCTTAAAGAAATACAGGAGAACAAAGGTAAAAAGGTAGAAGCCCTTAAAGAGGAAACACAAAAATCCCTTAAAGAATTGTAAGAAAACACAAACAAACAGGTGAAGAAATTAAACAAAACCATCCAGGATCTAAAAAGGGAAGTAGAAACAATAAAGAAATCTCAAAGGAAGACTACCCTGGAGATAGAAAACCTAGGAAAGAGATCAGGAACACAATCACCAACACAATACAAGAGATAGAAGAAAGAATCTCATGTGCAGAAGAAACCATAGAAAACACTGACACAACTGTCAAAAGAAAATGCATAATTCGAAAAGCTTCTAACCCAAAACATCCAGGAAATCCAGGACACAATAAGAAGACAAAACCTAAGGATAATAGTTATAGATGAGAGTGAAGATTCCCAACTTAAAGGGGCAGTAAATATCTTCAACAAAATTATAGAGGAAAACTTCCCTAACCTAAAGAAAGAGATGCCCATGAACATACAAGAAGCCTACATAACTCCAAATACACTAGACCAAAAAAGAAATTCTTCCTATCACATAATAATCAAAACATCAAATGCACAAAACAAAGAAAAAATACTAAAATCAGTAAGGGAAAAAGACAAGTAACATATAAAGGCAGACCTATAAAAATTACACCAGACTTTGCACCAGAGACTATAAAAGCCAGAAGATCCTGGACTGATATCATACAGACCCTAAGAGAACACAAATGTCATACCCAGGCTACTATATCCAGCAAAACTCTCAATCACTATAGATGGAGAAATCAAGATATGCCATGACAAAAGCAAAATTACACAATCTTCCCACAAATCCAGCACTACAAAGGATAACTGCTGGAAAACTCCAACACAAGGAGGGAAACTAGAACCTACATAAAGCAAGGAAGTAATCTCCAACAAACCCAAAAGCAGATAGCTATACAAACATAATTCTACCTCTAATACCAAAAATAACAGGAAGCAACAATCATTTTTCCTTAATATCTCTTAACATCAATGGACTCAATTACCAAAAAAAAAAAAAAAAAAGACGTAGACTAACAGACTGAATACATAAACAGGACCCAGAATTTTGCTGCATGCAGGAAACGCACCTCAGTGTCAAAACAGACACTACCTCAGAGTAAAAGGATGGAAAACTATTTTCCAAGAGAATGGTCCCAAGAAACAAGGTGGAGTAGCCATTCTAATATTGATTAAAATCAACTTTCAACCAAAAGTAATCAAAAAAGATAAGGAAGGACACTTTATACTTGTCAAAGGAAAAATCTACCAAGATGACCTCTCAATTTTGAACATCTTCACTCTGAATGCAAGGGCACCCACATACATAAAAGAAACTTTACCAAAGCTCAAAGCACACATTGTACCTCACACAATAATAGTGAAGGATTTCAACAACTCACTCTCAGCAAAGAACAGATCATGGAAGCAGAAACTAAACAGAGACTCAGTGGAACTAACAGAAGTTATGAACCAAATGGATTTAACAGATATTTATAGAATATTTCATCCTTTTTCTCAGCACCTCCAAAATAGACCATATAATTGGTCACAAAACAATCCTCAACAGATACAAAAAGATTGAAATAATCCCTTGCATTCTATCAGATTACCACAGACTAAGGCTGGTCTTCGATAATAACAAAAACAGTGAAAAGCAGCCACACATGGAAACTGAACAACACTATACTCAATGATGACTTGGTCAAGGAAGAAATAAAGAAAGAAATTAAAGACTTTTTAGAATTTAATGAAAATGAAGGCATATCATACCAAAATTCCATGAAAGCAGCACTAAGAGGAAAACTGATATCTCTGAGTGCCTACAAAAAGAAACTGGAGACACTAACAAGTTGACAGCACACCTGAAAGCTCTAGAACAAAAGGAAGCAAATACACCAAACAGGAGTAGATGGCAGGAAATAATCAAACTCAGGGCTGAAATCAACCATGTAGAAACAGAAAGGACTATATAAAATATCAACAAAACCAAGAGCTGGTTCTTTGGGAAAAATTAACAAGATAAATAAACTCTTAGGCAGACTAACCAGAGGTCAAAGAGAGGGTATCCAAATTAATAAAATCAGAACTGAAGGAAGAAGTCAAAATATCACTATTTGCAGATGATATGATAGTATACTTAAGTGACTCCAAATCTTCCACCAGAGAACTCCTAAACCAGATAAACAACTTTTGCAAAGTGGCTGGATATAAAATCAACTCAAACAAATCAGTAGCCTTCCTCTACTGGAAGGATAAACAGACTGAGAAAGAAATTAGAAAAATGACACACTTCACAATAGTCACAAATAATATAAAATAGCTTGGTGTGAATCTAACCAAGCAAGTGAAAGATTTGTATGACAAGAACTTCAATCTCTGAAGACAGAAATCAAAGATCTCAGAAGATGGAAAGATCTCCCATGCTCCTGAATTGGCAGGATTAATTTAGTAAAAATGGCCATCTTGTCAAAAGCAATCTACAGATTCAATGCAATCCCCATCAAAATTCCAAATCAATTCTTCATAGGGATAGAAAAAGCAATTTGCAAATTCATTTGGAATAAAAAAAAAACAGGGTATCAAGAACTATTCTCAACAATAAAAGAACTTTTGGGAGAATCACCATCTCTGACCTCAAGCTTTACTACAGAGCAATAGTGATTAAAACTGCAAGGTGTTGTTACAGAGACAGACAGGAACATCAATGGAATAGAACTGAAGACCCAGAAATGAACCCACACACCTATGGTCACTTGATCTTTGACAAGGAAGCTAAAACCATCCAGTGGATAAAGGACAGCATTTTCAACAAATGGTGCTGGTTCAACTGGAGGACAGCATGTATTAGAATGCAAATAGATCCATTCTTATCTCCTTGTAAACAGCTCAAGTCCAAGTGAATTAAGGACCTCCACATAAAACCAGATACACTGAAACTAATAGAAGAGAAGGTGGGGAGAACCTTGAATACTTGGGCACAGGAGAAAAGTTCTTGAACAGAACACCAATGGCTTATGCTCTAAGATCAAGAACTAACAAATGGGACCTTATAAAACTGCAAAGCATCTATAAAGCAAAGGACACTTTCAGTAGGACAAAATGGCAACCAACAGATTGGGAAAATATCATTACCAATCCTACATCTGATAAAGGGCTAATATCCAATATTTACAAAGAACTCAAGAAATTAGTCTTCAGACAACCAAATAACCCTATTAAAAATGGGGTACAGAGCTAAACAAAGAATTCTCAACTAAGGAAACTTGAATAGCTGAGAAGCACCTAAAGAAATGTTCAACATCTTTAGACATCAGGGAAATGCAAATCAAAACAACCCTGAGATACCACCTCACACCAGTCAGAATGGCTAAGATCAAAAACTCAGGTGATAGCAAATGCTGGCGAGGATGTGGAGAAAGAGGAACACTCCTCCACTGTTGGTGGGATTGCAAGCTGGTACAACCACTCTGGAAATCAGTCTGGCAGTTCTTCAGAAAATTGGAGATAGCATTACCTGAGAACCCAGCTATACCATATATACATATATGTATATATAAATATACATATATCTTCTGGGCATATACCCAGAAGATGCTCCTGAAAGATAGAAATTTTTAAGTTGACCCCTTTAACCCTACCCATAAAGCAAAGACATAAAAATCAAGTCAAACACTGTGGCGCCTGAGTTCCAGGAAATTAGCTGACCACTGGAACAGATGGCCCTGACTAACAGCCCCCCAAGACAAATGGTGTCAGGATGCTATAGGCCTGAGATAAGCCTGACCGCTTTGAACCAGAGCTCATGATAGAGTGTAACTAGTCCGAAATAGCCAATTATAAAGTGTAGGGAGCCACTGCGAGCGGTGACAACATTCGCCATTACAAGATGGCACTGGCATCCGGTGCTCCCACAAGTAAACAACTAAACTGCGAAGGTTTAGAGGCGAAAGCGCACCAAGTCACTCCCCATCCCAGGGCGTAATATGGGGTGATGAGTGAACAGCCAATCAGAAGTGAACAGGCCACTCTAGGGTGCATATAAGCAGTGCCTTTTCCGGGCTTGGGGTCTTCCGCTTCAGCTGATACAAGAATAAAGCCTCGCTGTAGTAACTACCCGAACACTGCCTCCCGTGTCTCTCTTGAGGGCAAGGGGACTCGGAAGGGGCGCGGAACAATAAAGTAACTTGCCACCCATCTTAAGAGTTTGAGATCAAATGCATCTGTACCCGCTTCTTTCCCCCTTCCCTAACTCCACCTGGTTTGTAGATTCTTCCTTTATAAGCTGTAAGAATTCATTGCTAGGCTGCTGATTTCCTCTACCCCGTGTGGGATGCGAGTGAAAAAAGCCCTAGCATGCTGGCATAAGTAAACCTCTTGTTGTTGCATCAGGCTGTGTTCCTCATGAATGACTTGGGGTGTGCCTGCAGTTTTCCACAGGGTTGTGAGGTCCCCTTCTTTTGGGCTTTACACTCAAACATATGATAAGAACATATGTTCTACATTTGTTCATAGCAGCCTTATTTATAATAGCCAGAAGCTGGAAAGAAGCCAGATATCCTTCAACAGAGGTATGGATACAGAAAATGTGGTATGGGACCATGAAAGGATGGCATGGTTTCTGGTAGAGCACTGGCTGGAGATAGCCAGAGACCCAATAGGTGTCCATGCCTGCAAAGGATGGCATATATCTTGCCGTTTATTCTTGTTTGTTTTACTTGGGTCCTATAGTTTCCTAGATCTTATGGCATTATTTTTTTAATTTGAGTCTAGTTTTAGGAGCTAGCTCAGCAAATACTGAATCATTTCTATTCCTTGAACTCTACTTGTTATCAATACATTCTCTTAATTACCTTTTGATTTTGAATATATATTATAACACCTGCAACCAAATAAAATAAATGGAAACTCCAGAATATTAGAAATACTAGTGCTATGGAATACATACCAAGGAAACCTGACGGAAAAAAGTAGAGTTGTCTGGAAAGAGAAGGCACATGTGCTGTAAAATAAAAGGCCTGTTGGAGCGCAAATAACAACCTCTTTAGTCCCAGGGAGTAGACAGATGCAGGATTCATCATTCACCATACAGATATTTGTATTGATTTTGGTCCAATCTTTCTTGGCTCTGCCCCTCATACTTCCATTTTAGAATATAAATGCTTCATTTTGTGTTACTGTATATTATAAATATCTAACATTTAATTGTTACACTTTAGAGGTGTTCACAGTTAAAGTTTGCCTTGAGTTACCAAACAAAACAAACAAATAAAACATTGCTCTATAGGAATTATAAGACTTGAGGCTCAGAAGAGATCTTGGACTGTTAGAAAATGGTAAGATTTGGAAAATCTTTATAGTCAGGTAGGTTGCAAACTGAATTATATGATGCCCATGATCCTGTGGAGGTCAGAGATAGGATGCTATGGTTTAGGAATGAAATGTCCTCCATAGACCCATGTGGTTGACACATAGTCTCTGGTTAGTGGCATGATTTAGAAAGGCTGTAGAACCTTTAGAGAGTGGGGACTTACAAGATGGAAGAGGGAGTGGTTATTGGCCAACCCTCATGCCAGACAACATCTCTGACCATTCAAATCTATGGGTATATGAGCAAGCACCTACAAGTCACATCCATAGGCATATTTTCTCTACAAGTATTGATTGTATCCTCTACACTATAAATCAGAATAAATTTCTTTCTTCTTTAAGTTGCTTACATCAGTCAGTTATTTTACCACAGTAATAAAACTAATATATTAAAATCTTTTTTAAATGGATACAATCTATTCTGGTTTTATTTTTGTTATAATAAAATATTCTATCCAAATAAGCTTACAATAACAAAGACTTTACCAACAATCCCAGGTTATATCACTTTAGGGAAATCAAGGCAGGAGCACTGTGATGGTTTGTGTATGCTTGGGCCAGGGAGTGGCACTATTGGGAGGTGTGTCCTTGGAGTAGTGTGTCACTGTGTGTCACTGTGGGTGTGGGCTTTAATACCCTAGTCTTAGCTCTCTGGAAGTGAGTATTCTGCCAGCAGCCTTCAGATGAAGATGCTCCTTCTGAACCATGCCTGCCTGGATGCTGTCATGTTCCCACCTTGATGATAATGGACTGAACCTCTGAACCTGTAAGCCAGCCCCAATTAAATGCTGTCCTTATAAGAGTTGCCTTGGTCATGGTGTCTGTTCACAGCAGTATCAGCCTAAGACAAACATTATAACAGCTAATTACATCATATCCCCAGTAAAAAGTAGAGATAAATTAATGTAGAACTGCTTGTTTGCTTGCTTGTTTGTGCTCAGTCCTGTTTTCTGTACTCAGATTTCTGTATGCCTGGCATTGGCAATGGTGCTACCCACACTAGGCTGGATCTTCCTGCATCAATCAAGCAAATTAAGACAGGCTCATGACCACAGGACAATCTGATCTAGGCAATCCCTCACTGATTCTTTCTTCTTGGGTGACCTAGGTTATGTCAAGTTGAGAATTAAAGTTGACCATCACACTAGGTCTGAGACCCTACCTGGTGTGGTAGAGTTCTTATTGACAGATGATAGGAAGTAATCAAAATGGCATAGAAGGGAGAGGTCTAAAAGGGTCAACAGGGGGGAGAAATTCAGGGTGTGCCACAGATCTGCATCCTTGGAGTATCCCGAAAACTGAGGTAGAGGGAAAAAAGGATGGCCTGTTACAAAGCCAGAGATGACTAGGAAATTGATCAAGAACTAGAGTGAAGATTACCTACCTCTATACATGCAATTTTTTGTTCAAACTCCATTTTCTCCTTCTCCCCCTTCCTGAGGATCAGGATTTTAGGACTGTGTTATCTTCTTGGCTTACATAAGACATTTCTAGTAACCTTCATGCAGTAGGTTGACACTACAAGCACAGTGGCCTGTTTTGGCCACCATTTTCTACTCTTCCTCCCTTTAAACATTCCATGGCAACAGATGGATCATCAACCAGACCTATCATCTTGCATCACAACAACCATGTGGCCTACTTGTCCTATCTACAACTTTTTATCTAGGTAGGACAAAAAACAGAGATTATCCAAGATTCACTGAGCTCCAGATGATCTTTTCTGTATAAGGCAGCTATCTGGGAATGGAAGTGATTGTATCACCCAGTGCTAAGGCCTTGAAGCTCATGACAGAGTCTCAGTGGAATCCCTCCTCTCAGTTTAGGCATTAAACCAGATGCATGCTGGGATTATTAGCATCTCTGCAATACAAAATTAACATAGAAGCAGTGAGACAGGGGAGAAAAAGAGCCTGCAGAGATGGAGGTCTTCTCCTTGGCAACTCTAAACATAGTCAGGATGTATTTGTCTATGATCTTCTGGTCTATGCCATAGGAAGATTGAGTTTATGTTCTTCTGAATCCTTGTTGTTGAACACAGGGCATGACCAGAAGAGAATGTTTAACAAATGAAAGGTATGATTATGTCCAGAGGCATCACATCTTACTCAAGCATTTCCACTGGGAATCCTTTTCTTTACTGAACCATTCTGGAGTTGTCTCTATGCTCCTTCCTATAATCCACAGATATTTTTGCTTTCTGTATTATAGAATAACACAAGCTACACCTCCTGAGCACTGACATTTCCTCTCTTCCTGAAATTTCCTTCCCTGTTCATTCACATGCTCAGTTTATTTCAATACCCACAGAGTTGTGAGATGGTACACTCTTATTGAAGTGAAATGAAATTACTGAAATGAAGGTAACGTCTTCCAGAAAGCCTTTTGAAATTCCTCTGGAAGTTATCATCTTCTCCAGGCTATTAGACATGGTTTCACCACTCTGCCCCTAGACCAGCATAGGAATCACCTGGAGTCAGTTTTCTATAGCCACAACTTCATGTAGAACTAGCCCCAGGCCAATTTATAAAGGTACCATTTTCTCAGGAATTGAGCCACCTTTGGTGTATCCAGATGGTGGTTGGGATCTTGCTTATGATATTCAATAACTTAGTTTGGTCAATTTTTTGGTTCTACTGATCTCTGCTTTTCAAGACTAATGAAATCCATATGGATAATCTAAGGTAATCTCTCTAGAAGAGTGTTCAGAATCTTAATTACTTCTGTGAATTACTTTCGCATCAATACATAGATTTGTGCTCGACTGAGAAACTTTAAGAGTCTTCAGAAACATCTTAGAATCTCTTTTACCAACGTAATCGACAACTAAAAATGTGTGGGGCAAATGGCAATCAACTTATGCTATGCAATCAATTGCATAGCATAACAACCTCGAGTTTGCCCATGCTAATGATGTATTTAAATAGGTCCTGTGTGTTCAGCCAATGAGCTTCCTTTCCTGAGCATTCCTTCTCAGAGAAAGGTGTTTAGTCCCTAGTTCACCCTGAGTAAGGTGCATGCATTCACATTCACCATCAAATAATGCAGTTTGAACAATTAAAAACCATCTCTTCATCAAGGATCACCATGGGGTTTACATGGGGGTGGGGGGTGGGGGGTCACTTCACTGTAAAGATCTATACTTAAATCTCCCAGAGAAGGCCTTCTCTCTTTCAGCCCCTCTGTACTCTCTCACTTAGAACCAAACAGGGTTCCACCCCAGTCTCCAAGGCTCTATCTTCCCCATCCTACCTGACACACCCTGAGGGGAAGATAGACCTGGGACCCTGTTCTCAACTCCTAGCAGTATGCCAGGTACCTGGATACACAGAAGACTGAGGACCACAGCAATCATCCCAGATCCCACTGTATCCCACCCTGGAAAACATGGACTGAGGACCCCCATTCTGGACTGTTCTGTCTCCTCTGAGAGGTATGCTGGCAGTACACCCCAGCAGACAGGCACACAAGCAGCCCGGCAAAAAAAAAAAAAAAAAAAAAAAAATGTATAAAGGGAAAACAAAAATGCAACTTCAAGGCAGAGTTGAATGTAAGAACCTTTACCTTCTAGGATGTAGAGGGATTAAGAAAAATGAAAGATTATAGTTTTTAATCAGAAAAAAACTTACTTATAAACTACAAGAGTCTATATTTTTATGTGAAGAAGAGAAGGTTGTTACTAAAAGGTAAGCTGAAAGAGATAGAAACCTATCTCTTTCACAACACATGAAGATAATGAAGGCTAATGTATCAAGGCTTTTCACCTGAGCATATCACAGGAAGTTAGCATATAAAGAGAAGTTCCTCATGTCTTTATTTCTTTCACATTAAGCTTCACATTAGCTCCAAACTTCAGTAATGTGGACCACCATAAAAAAAGAACTTCTGTGTGTGATTCAGGTAGGCAACAAGGAAAACTGGCAAGTGTTATTTCTGGGTGTACAGAGAAGAGGCGAGTGGATGAGCTGAGTGGAGAGGTGACATGTAAGAGACAGAACACAACGAGGCCAGAAACAACAGTGAAACACAGGAGGATGCCACCCCTCAAAAACCATAGTTATTTTATGAGAACATAGACCTTCCCACAGGATAAGAGCTTAAGCCAATTTCGCATTTCAAATAAAATAATAAACTTTCCTAAAACCCAAGTTACAGTTGAAGATAGTTCTCAGTCTTAGCAGAATGTTATAAATTCACCTTGGGAGCTATTAATAAAAACTGCCAATACTTAAGTCATATCCCAGAGCAATTCAAACAGAGCCTCTTGGGGTGGATGTCAGACATCATTGGTATTTAAAGTTTTCTCTAGCTTATGTACTGCCCAGGTTTAGGGTACAGGGGAGTTTAAAACAATGTTCAGTGGCCACTGGGAGAGAAATAAATGACTCAGGACCTCAAGGAGCTGGGAGGAAAAGATGCTAAATCAGAGACATTTGGGCTAGATGGTTTGATTGTGTCATGAATCTGAGTTCGGGGGAATATAAAAGCCTTCAAGTATGACTAATACAAGGGCATCAGTTTGCTCTCTGAAGCATATTAGTAAAATGGAAGGGACAAGATCCAGGATACAGAACTCACATAAGTACAAATGAAAGGGAAACAGAAAGAAGGCCATCTTTCAAGACACTAAATGGGCAGAAGACACAAAGTAAAGACTGAAGAGACTCTTCCTCATTCGCACTTATCTGAGAGAGAAGGGAAGTTTAATACAGGGTCATAGCTAGCTCAGGCTGGTTTCAAACTTACTCTCTAAACAATGATTGCACCGAATTCATGGTCCTCCTGCCTCTACTTCCTAAATGCTGGAATGTGTGTGACTATAAAAGTTCTTCATACATGTATTTTTATAGTATCAAAAGTTAGAGTTTAAAATTACGTTGATTCTTAGCCATTCTGATTGGTATGAGGTGAAATCTCAGGGTCCTTTTGATTTGCATTTCCCTGATGACTAAGAATGTTGAATATTTCTTTAAGTAATTCTCAGTCATTTAAGTTTCCTCAGTTGAGAATTCTTTGTTAAGCTATGTACCCCATTTTTTAATAGAGCTATTTGGTTGTCTGGAGTCTAACTTCTTGAGTTCTTTGTATATATTGGATATTATCCCTCTATCAGATGTAGGATTGGTAATGATCTTTTCCCAATCTGTTGGTTGCTGTTTTGTCCTATTGACAGTGTCCTTTGTATTACAGACGCTTTTCAATTTTATGAGGTCCCATTTGTAAATTCTTGATCTTAGAGCATAACTCTTTGGTGTTTGGTTCAGGAAATTTTCCCCTGTGCCCATGTGTTCAAGGCTCTTCCCCACTTTCTCTTCTATTAAATTCGGTGTATCTGGTTTTATGTGGAGGTCCTTGATCCATTCAGACTTGAGATTTGTACAAAGAGATAAGAATCAAAAATGCTTTCATTTTTTTCTATAAGAGAGGAAAGAATAAAAAAACAAAAATTATAGTACAAATACATATATATAGTTCTAATTTAATTTATAAGCAAAAATAATTTCTATCATTCTCTTCAATGTATTTCAAGTTTCTATAGGTTTTTCGATATTAAATACTTAACATAATAACTTTCAGAGAAGTATGCAACAAATGTATGAATGTCCTCAGTTCTCAAAAATCTCAGAAAGATTTATCTGAAATATAGAAATATAGAAAGCCAAAGTCAGGCTTTGAGGTGCACACCTCTAACCCAAGAATTCAAAGAGAAATGGAGAATCAGGGATTCAAGGACATCCATAGCTACATATCAAGTTCAAGACTAACCTGGGTTATAGAAAATCCTGTCTCACAAAAGAAATATAAAGATAGAAATAATAATAATAATAATAATAATAATAATAATAATAATATGGTTCATTTGGGAATTTAGAAGAAGAAAGATTTCAGAATCCCTACTTTTGCAGCAGAAGGCTTTCAGGCTTTCAACCAAGCTTACTCTCTGGCTAGATATGAGTTCTCTGAAGTCATCCTCAGTAAACCATCCCCTGTTCTTCCCACTCTCCACTCTGATTTCATGTTATGGAAGAATGCCAGATTACCTCACTGGGACCCAAGGTAGCTCTGGATCTTGAGGAAAGAATGTGAAGAAGGTAGGAATGATAGCATCTATTGTCATATATGAGGCAGGGTTCTAAGTTAGACTCAGAATATAAGTAAAAAAAAATCTCCTAGAATTTTTCAAATATAATAAACAAATATCTTCATAAACTGTTTAATCTGTAAATGCTGTGTAACAGAATAGAATATTTTATCTTTAGAGTGTTCTTTACATCACTATGATCTTGAAAGAAAGAAAGAGATGGGGGAGACCTTGTTTTACTTTTTTTAAAAATACCTATTTTTGTTTATAAGTTATTTACATGATTTATTATTATATCTTGTATTATTTATACCTTATGGTTTTTAAATGCCAATTTGGAAAATATAACAGTAAAATACAAACATGAGTTCTTTCCTCCGTGGTGGGCTGTAATGGCTTTTCTGTTTTCCTTTACAATATGCATGTTCTCTGGAAATCCAAAATCAAAGGCTTTTCAGTGGATTTCTTGAGACTCTGTCTGCTTTAGATGTTATGACTACATTGAAAGATGCCTTGAGAAAAACAACTATACTTAACAAACCCTGGGGAAAGGATACTCAAGTTTCTGGAGGCAAGCGTGGAAACGAGTCTCATGATCAATCAGCTGCAACCAGGAGCCATGGATTAAGAGTCACTCGTGAGCAGCAAGCAGCCTCTTCAGCTAGAAGGATGCCAGGTTCTGCTGCATGGGATGGAGCCCCCAGTTAATACTCAATTCGAGGATTATAGTTAAAGATCGAATAACATGAGTAAAGTCATTTGAGATTCGGTGGGGTCATTTTCAACAGAGTTACAATAGAATGTAACAATACATCAAATGTCCACAATACTTAGAATCACATTTAATAGATGATGAGAATGCAAAGAATCTACAATGGCCTCTGCTGCTGGCATTTACATGACTTGGCCACTTTCTTCTGTTTTGCAGTAACACCCATCATTTATTGAACCTCCTCAGTGTCTGGACTACTATAGGTAAGTTGTTTTACCTCACAAAACACAATCTGGTGAGCATGTCCTTATTCATATGTGAGATTTGTTTTCAAGACTTAAATACGTTACATGTTTTAATCAAGGTCAGAAAATTAATGACAAAAATCTACATTTTTGTCTCAGACCCACTTGACTCCGGACAAAGTGACTCACATTTAGTTGCACTTTTTTTCATTATGCGTATTACATGCTTTCTGTATGTTTAAAGAAGCTTCGTAATGATATAAGAAAGGACATTACACCCTCTGTGCCTGGAGAACGTCAGCACTTCACAAAACATGGAGAGCCTTGGAAATGGTTATATAAGAGCTAAAGGAAGCTGCTGAGGTGAAGGGTTGCACACAGGAGGAAAGACACCATATCTTCATATCTTCATCTGAGACTGCTACTCCTAGGGAGTGAGAGAGATTTGTTTCTCTGGCTTAAATATGCTTTTGTTCAATGGATAATCTTAGAAATCTTAGGCTAAATATCTAAGTTTATAAAAAGGCTCAAAATAATAAGATCCGTCTTCCTAGCTGACATCAAAGAGTCTGTATAGAAAGTGAGAAGATATTAAAACCATAGTGAAATAGGAGAAATAGTAAATTATAGTAACTTCTGAGGATAAATAGATTTATAGCCACAAGATAATAGCAAAGTCCTTTGTTTTGTACCTTTCATTACTATTTATTTTTATTGATTGAATTAGACACTTTTGTACATGTATATAATATGTTCTGTTTATGCTAAATACCTACCTTCTCTTATTTTTATCCCACCCTTGTCATTCTCCCTCCTACCTAAAGTTCCTTTTCTATACTTACAACTTTAGTCAATTTAGCTAAACCATAGTGAGTTCTGCTCTAGGGCCCAAGACCTTTCTCTATAACAAACATACATTCCTTTCCTTGAAGTGAGCCTCAACTCCAATTCAAGAAGGGATTCTTTTCCCCTTAAAGTTGTACAACCATCATACCAATGAACACAACATGACTAGGCAGGTTAGCATTGTAGGACTCACAACTGACAAAGATCATTGATACCTTTCTCTCCAGGAACCTATATAGCTCCTTTTGGCACATAGAAGCTAGCCAGCAAAGAAGTTTCCACCTCTCTTCCAAATCAATTTATCTATGGCCTTTATCCAAAATGAGTGCCATCTTCAGCAATAGAGTTTTATTATGTAGTTCTGGAGGGCAACGAAGAGGCATGTCAAAAACCTGGAAGCCTCTGAGACCTTTTCCACGTCTTGGGGTGGTATAAGAGATGCTGTGAGGCTATGGGGAAATGAGAACTTTTATGTATTGCTGGTGGGAGTACAGACTGGAAACACCCACTGTAAAAATATACACAGAGGTTCTTTAAAACCCTAGAAACACAAACACAAAACATATTCCAGCTAGATTTGGTGGTATGCACACCTCAGGGGCAGCACTCTGGAAGCTGAAGAAGATTCACAAGTTTAAGGGCAGCCTGGGCTTGAAGAGCAAAACCCAGTCTCAAACAAAAGTTCTCAAAATAAAGGAAAGAAAATAATGTTTCCAATCACTCCCCACAAATGTTGTGTTTGAAGCCTTCTGTCACTCAGCATAGAATTTGATATTTTTATTTCCACATCTCAGAAACCTCAAAGTCAACATGTCTAGACTTGAAATTGTTATGTTCTCACTGAAAATATTCTCTTGTGTTTTTCCCATCTCTCTGAGAGATGGCACATGTTAACAGCACCTTGGAAACATCGTGGAGTCTTTCTCCATCTCCCCACATCTAATCACCATGTTGTGTTGATTTTCTGTGTTAGCTGTCTCTTTCAATAAACACTTATTAAGTGCTGTTACATGGAGGCTGGATTCAAATGGAAACATGCAGAACCCACTCAAAAAGATTCCTTTCCAGATGACAATGCTGGATGAAAGAACCACGTTGGCTATGTCATAGAACCATGGGCATTTATATAAATTTGGAGTCTGTATTAAATGAGTAGTTTAAAAATGATACAACAAATACAATCCACTGGGACTACGTAACTGTAATGAGCCAACTTTTCTAATATTTTTTCCTTTAATTAGCTAACAAAGCATGTTTTTTGATCCTAATTTTTCTACCTACCCTCTCCTACTAACCAGCCCCCACCACCCCACATTGCCTGTAATTTTAAAAACAAATTATCTCCTTGCCCATTGCTGAGGCCTGTGCTCTGACCTCTCCCAGTTCCCCTAGCTCCAACTGGATGAGACCATCCCCCGACCCAGGGAATCCAGGAGCCTTTGTCTACACTCCAGAGCCCCTTTCAGCTAGCTTAGCCAAGCCACAATCAACCACCCCTGCTGCTCTCTTTCTCCACTTGTTCACCTTAGCTCCGGGATGGAAAACACTAAACAGTTTTATTTATTTATTTTTTGTTAAGAGTTATTGAATTTACTAATCACTGCATAGATACTGAAGAATAAGGTGAAGAATATTAAGTGAGTATTTTAGGAAACTCCAAAATATACACTTTGAAAAGAGTATACAGTTGCATATCTTCATCAACTTGCTTAATATTCAGTTCCTATTTTAATTTTTATTGTATATTTTATTTACTTACATTTCAAATGTTATCCCTATTCCCCAGCACATCCCCCAAGAAACATCCTTTGCATCCCCCTCCACCAGCTTCTATGAGGGTGTGCTGGCACCCACCCACCCACTCCTACCTCCCTGCCCTTGAATTCCCCCACACTGGGGCATCCAGCCTTCATGGGACCAAGAACTTCCTCTCTCACCTATGCCCGACAAAGCCATCCTCCCCTACACATACAGCTGGAGCATCCAGCCTTCGTGGGACCAAGAACGTCCTCTCTCACCTATGCCCAACAAAGCCATCCTCCCCTACACATACAGCTGGAGCCATGGGTCCCTCCCTATGTGCTCCCAGGCTGGTAGTTTAGACCCTGGGAGCTCTGGTTGGTTGGTATTGTCTCTCTCCCCATGGAGCTGCACACTCCTTCATCTCCTTCAGTCTTCTATTTAACTCCTCTGTTGGGAAACCCATGATCAGTTCAATGGTTAGCTGTGAGCATCTGCCTCTGTATATATCAGGCTCTGACACAGCCTCATAGGAAACAGCTATATCAAGCTCCTGTGAACATGCACTTCCTGGCGTCCACAAATGCTTCTGCATTTGGTGACTACACATGGGATGGATACCCAGATGGGGCAGTCCCGGACAGCCCCTCCTTCAGTCTCTGCTCCACACTTTGTCTCCATATTTGCTCCCATGAGTATTTTCTCACTCTTTCTAAGAAGGACTGAAGCACCCACACGTTGGTCTTCTTTCTTCAAGAGCTTCATGTGGTCTGTGAGTTGTAGCTTGAGTATTGCTAGCTTTTGGACTAATATCCACTTATCAATGAGTTCATACCATGTGTGTTCTTTTGTGATTGGGTTACAGCACTCAGGATGATATTTTCTAGTTCCAACCATTTGCCTAAGAATTTCATGAAGTCATTGTTTTTAACATCTGAGTAGTACTCCATTGTGGAAATGTACCACATTTTCTGTATTCATTCCTCTGTTGAAGGACATCTGGGTTGTTTCCAGCTTCTAGCTATTAAAAATAAGGCTGCTATGAACATAGTGGAGCATGTGTCCTTATTTTATGTTGGAGAATCTTTTGGGTATATGCCCAGGAGTGGAATAGCTGGGTCCTCAGGTAGAACTATTTCTAATTTTCTCAGGAACCGCCAGACTGATGTCCAAATTGGTTTTAGCAGCTTGCAATCCCACCAACAATGGAAAAGTGTTCCTTTTTGTCCACATCCTCCCTAATATCTGCAGTCACCTGAGTTTTTGATCTTAGCCATTCTGACTGGTGTGAGGTGTAATCTCAGGGTTGTTTTGATTTGCATTTCCCTGATGACTAAGGATGTTGAACATTTCTTTAGGTGCTTCTCCGACATTCAAGTTGCCTCAGTTGAGAATTCTTTGTTTAGCTCTGTACCATGTTTTTTTTTTTTTTTTTTAAATAGAGTTATTTGGTTGTGTGGAGTATAATTTCTTGAGTTCTTTGTATGTATTATATATTATCCCTCTATCTGATGTAGGATTGGTAATGATATTTTCCCAATCTATTGGTTGCCATTTTGTCCTATTAAAAGTGTCCTTTGCTTTATAGAAGCTTTGCAGTTTTATGAGGTCCCATTTGTTATTTCTTGATCTTAGAGCATAAGCCTACGTTTGCTGCAGGGTACTATTGCTCTGTAGTACAGCTTGAGGTCACAGATGGTGATTCTCCCAGAAGTTCTTTTATTGTTGAGAATAGTTTTAGCTATCCTAGGTTTTTCCCTTTCTAGGTTTTTGTAGTTTTTTTAGTTTTTTAGTTTTTTAGTTTTTTTAGTAATTAAGTTGGAATTTTGATAGGGATTGCTTTTGGCAAAATAGCCATTTTTACTATATTAATCCAGCCAATCCATGAACATTGTAAATCTTTCCATCTTCTGAGATCTTCTTCAATTTCTTTCTTCAGAGATTGAAGTTCTTGTCATACAAATCTTTCACTTGCTTGGGCACAGGGGAAAGTATTTAATATTATTTGTGACTATTGTGAAGGGTGTTATTTCCCTAATTTCTTTCTCAGACTGTTTATCCTTTGAGTAGAGGAAGGCTACTGATTTATTTGAATTAATTTTATATCCAGTCACTTTGTTGAAGTTGTTTATCAGATTTAGGGGTTCTCTGGTGGAAGATTGAGGGTCACTTAAGTATATTATCATATCATCTGCAAATAATGATATTTGACTTCTTACTTTTTTATTTGTATCCTTTTGACCTCCTTTTGCTCTGGCTAGAACTTAGAGGATTATACTGAATAGGTAGCATGAGAGTGGGCAGCCTTGTCTAGTCCCTGATTTTAGTGGGATTGCTTCAAGTTTCTCTCCATTTAATTTGATGTTGGCTACTGGTTTGCTGTATATTGATTTTACTGTTTAGGTATGGGTCTTGAATTATTGATCTTTCCAGGACTTTTACCATGAAAGGATGCTGAGTTTTGTCAAATGTTTTCACAACATCTAGTGAGACGATCATGTGTTTTTTCCCCTTTGAGTTTGTTTATATAGTGGATTACGCTGTGATTTCCTTATATTGAACCATCCCTGCAGTCCTCAGATAAAGCCTACTTGTTCAAAATGGATGATTGTTTTGTTGTGTTCTTATATTCATTTGTGAGAATTTCATTGAGTATTTTTGCATAGATATTCATAAGGGAGATTGGTCTGAAGTTCTCTTTCATTGTATGGTCTTTGTGTGGTTTATGTATGAGTGTAATTGTGGCTTCATAATATGAGTTGAGTAGTGTTCCTTCTGTTTCTATTTTGTGGAATAGTTTTAAAAGAATTGGTATTGGGTCTTCTTTAAAGGTCTGATAAAATTCTGCACTAAAACTGTCTATTCCTGGGCTTTTATTGTGGGGAGACTTTTAAAGACTGCTTCTATTTCTTTAGGGGTTATGGGACTGTCTAGATGGTTATCTGATTCTGATTTAACTTTGGTACCTGGTATTTGTCTAGAAAATTCTCCATTTCACCCAGATTTTCCAGTTTTGTTGAGTATAGGCTTTTGTAGTAGGGTCTGATGCTTTTTTTTTTTTTTTTAATTTGCTCAGTTTCTGTTGTTATGTCTCTCTTTTCAGTTCTGATTTTATTAATTTGGATACTGTCTCTGTGCCCTCTGGTTAGTTTGGCTCAGAGTTTATCCTGTTGATTTTCTCAAAGAACCAGCTCCTGGTTTTGTTGATTCTTTGTATAGTTCTTTTTATTTGAACTTGGTTGATATCAGACCTGAGTTTGATTATTTCCTGCCAGCTACTCCTCTTGGCTGTCTTTGCTTCCTTTGTTCTAGAGCTTTCAGGTGCGCCGTCAAGCTGCTGGTGTATGTTCTCTCTGGTTTCTTTTTGTAGGGACTCAGAGCTGTGAGTTTTCCTCTTAGCACTGCTTTCATTGTGTCCATAAGTTTTGGTATGATGTGTCTTCATTTTCATTAAATTCTAAAGAGTCTTTAATGTCTTTATTTCTTCCTTGACCAAGTTATGATTGAATAGAGTGTTGTTTAGTTTCCACATGTATGTGGGCTTTCCATTGTTTTTGTTGTTATTGAAGACCATTCTTTGTTCTTGGTGATCTGATAGGATATATGGGATTATTTCAATCTTCTTGTATCTGTCAAGTTCTGTTTTGTGACCAGTTAATTACATGATCTATTTTGGAAACGGTACATATTCTTTTGTTTTAGGATGAAATTTTCTATAGATAACAGTTAAGTCCATGTGGTTCATAATTTCTCTTAGTTTCACTGTGTCTCTGTTTAGTTTCTGTTTCCATGATATGTCCATTGATGAGAGTGTGGTGTTAAAGTCTCTCACTATTATTGTGTGAGGTGCAATGTGTGCTTTGAGCTTTAGTAAAATTTCTTTATGAATGTGGGTGCCCTTGCATTTGGAGCATAGATGTTCAGAATTGAGAGTCAATTCTTGGTAGATTTTTCCTTTGACGAATATAAAATGTCCTTCCTTACCTTTTTTATTAACTTTTGGTTGAAAGTCAATTTTAATCGATATTAGAATGGCTACTCCAGATTGTTTCTTGGGACCATTTGCTTGGAAATTTTTTTCCATCCTTTTGCTCTGAGGTAGTGTCTCTTTGTCACTGAGGTGTGTTTCCTGTATGCAGCAAAATGCTGGGTCTTGTTTATGTATCCAGTCTGTTAATCTATGTCTTTTTATTGGGGAATTGAGTCCATTGATGTTAAGAGATATTAAAGAAAAGTATTGTTGCTTCCTGTTATTTTTGTTACTAGAGGTGGAATTATGTTGTATGACTATTTTCTTTTGCAGTTTTTGGAAAAAGATTACTTTTTTGCTTTTTTTTAGGTTGTAGTTTCCCTCCTTGTGTTGGAGTTTTCCATCTATTATCCTTTGTAGTGCTGGATTTTTGGAAAGATATTGTGTAAATTTTGATTTGTCATGGAATATCCTGCTTTCTCCGTCTATGGTAATTGAGAGTTTTGCTGGGTATAGTAGCCTGAGCTGGCATTTGTGTTTTCTTAGGGTCTGTATGACATCTGTCCAGGACCTTCTGGCTTTTATAGTCTCTGTTGAGAATTCTGGTGTAATTCTTATAGGTCTGCCTTTATACATTACTTGTCCTTTTTCCCTTATTACTTTTAATATTCTTTCTTTGGTTTATTCATTTGGTGTTTTGATTATTATGTGATAGGAAAAATTTCCTTTCTGGTCTAGTCTATTTAGAGTTCTGTAGGCTTCTTGTATGTTCATGGGCATCTCTTTCTTTAGGTTAGGGAAGTTTTCCTCTATAATTTTGTTGAAGATATTACTGCCCCTTTAAGTTGAGAATCTTCACTCTCTTCTATACCTATTATCCTTAGGTTTGGTCTTCGATTGTGTCCTGGATTTCCTGGATGTTTTGGGTTAGGAGCTTTTTGCATTTTGCATTTTCTTTGACAGTTGTGTCAATGTTTTCCATTGATTCTTCTGCACATGAGATTCTTCTATCTCTTGTATTCTGTTGGTGATGCTTGCATATATGACTCCTAATCTCTTTCCTAGGTTTTCTATCTCCAATGTTATCTCCCTTTGAGATTTCTTTATTGTTTCTACTTCCATTTTTAGATCCTGAATGGTTTTGTTTAATTCCTTCACCTGTTTGTGTTTTCTTGTAATTCTTTAAGGGATTTTTGTGTTTCCTCTTTAAGGGCTTCTACCTGTTTACCTGTGTTCTCCTCAAATTCTTTGAGAGTGTTATTTATGTCCTTCTTAAAGTCCTCTATCATCATCATAAGAAGTGATTTTAAATCTGAATCCTGCTTTTCCGGTGTGATGGTGTATCCAGGACTTGCTATGGCGGGAGAACTGGGTTCTGATAATGTTCTGTAGCCTTGGCTTCTGATCCTTATCTTCTTGCACTTGCCTTTTGCCATCTGGTTTTCTCTAGTACTACCTGCAATCACTATCTCTGACTGGAGCCTATCTCCTCTATTGTCTTTGTTATGTCAGGACTCCTCTGAGTCTAACTCTATGATCCTTTGACCCTGAAATCCTGGGTGTGTGATCTCCTTCGATTCAGCCTACCTATGGGATCCTGAAATCCTATGATCCTAAGCCTGTTAGAGCTCCTGGGAGTCCATCTTCCTCTGGGTGTTATGGGACTGGATGCAGAGCTAGCACCCAAGATCTGCTCAGGGCACTGGCTCAGACTGGAAGGAATCTGTGCCAATGGGTCAGGATATGGTGTCTTCAAGGGAACAAACCAGCTAAGAGTCTGCCCCAGCAGAAAAGACCAGGTGGAGTGGTTGGAAGGGGAGCTGTATTCCAGAGGGCTGGGTTTTGGTGGATGATGGGTCCCAAGTGCACCAGGCTCCCAACTGCAACTGTGGGACAATTTTTATAATTTTAAAACTAGCCAGGTAACCCAATGACTGGGTGAAGAATATCCTGCCCTAATCTTATCAACTAACAGCTAGCTCCTGCCAACCTCCTTTACCTCCAACCATAGTGGAGGCTACACATCCTAGATGCCTGAGGCCTTAACATGGTGTTTGTGTGTCTCCTTCCAAAGCCTGGCTGAAAAGACCACCTCTCTCCCTGTGACCCTTTTCTTCTTTCAGGGACTGGAAGTCCCAGCTTTCTCATTGCCCAGCAATTAGTTTCTGCTCTCTTTATTGATACAATCAAAAACCAATTAAGAAACCAGATTTTAATATCAGTTCTTCCCCCTACCTACTCACCACCACCACCACCACCACCACCCTATATAATATCCTCTGCCCCAGAGCTCTTTTTCTTTCATGCCTATAGTGTTCCTTTGGTCTCCTCTTCACTAAGTATTACATTCCATTGGTCTTTTTTCTATATTTTTAGACTTTGCCCAAGACTGCACTTGTGGTGTGTGTGCGTGTGTGCATGTACGTGTGTGTGTCCTTTTGTGTGTATGTATGTAAGTATGTATGTATGTATGTGATAGGTTAGGATTAGGGTATGAGTAAGAACATGTGGTTTTTTTCTTTCTCAACTTGTGTGACCTTTCTTAATATTACACCTTCTAGATATCCCATTTTTTGGTAAATGTCATGATTCAATTTTCTTCATGGCTGAATATATCCCAAGATTATACGATGCCACATTTTAATTATCCATTCATCTGTGGGTAGACATTTAGGCTGGTTGTACTTCCTGGCTATTGAACATAGACTGACAATAAACATGGGTGTGCTTGTGTCTCTGTGGTACGATATGATATGTCTGTATATGGGACATGGAATATTCCCTGCAGGTCTATTATTACCAGCTGTTCAGACTCAGCCTACTCAAGGGAATGTAGGGTCTTTAGGGGGTAAAAGACTTGTTCCAGGCTTAGTGGTGGTTATCCTTAGAAGGTGGCATGTGCTTTCTCCATGGACAAAGAAGCCCAGATAATTTTGAGCAGGTGGTTTATGTGTTGTGACATCACAGGACTACCATTATCCCCAAACAGTTATTTCCATGAGAAAACATAGACTCATCATAGAAAATTTTAAGAGAAGCAAGAAACGAAGTATTTAGGTATAATGGTCTTATTTTGAAATCATGTATTATGGAGACAAAACAAAAGTCATTCTTCCAAAAGCTGGTTACCATTCTCTGGGCTGGTCTGGAGCCTCAAATCCAAACTTTGTATCCAAACATAATCTAAGTTTCTAAGGAATTAGCTGCCTTTTTTCCAGAATCATCTCCAATTACTTACCACAGAATGATACAAGTATCATCTCATTTGAGATCTGGAATACTCCAGAAAAGTCCATGTATTAACAGCTTCTTCCAACTCAGTCTACAGGGAAGCAGCGGGGTCTTTGATAGGTCAGGTCTAATGAGAACCCTCCAGGTCGTAGGGAGTGTGACTGGTGAGAGTTGTAACATCTTGTTCTCTCCTGCTTCCTCTTTTCCATTCTGGCTATGAAGTAGTTTTTCTCTGTCATGTCTTCCTGTCATGATGTGCTACAAAATATCCAAAGATACTTGGCCAAAGGCTCATGAGTTGAAACATCCAATCTGTGAAAAAAAAAAAAAAAAATGAGCTTGTTTTCTCTCAATAGGCCAGTGGTTCTCAAGCTTTGGTAGTGACCATTGGAAAGCGCATATTCCTGATGGTCTTAGGAACTGAGACACTGCTCAGTAGCAAACTTAAGAGTTATAAAGTAGTAGAAAAATAAATTTATGGCTGGGAGTTCCTAAAACGATTGGAAATTAGATGTTTTCTGATGGTTGATACTTATAGGTTGAGAACCTCTGATATAGGTTGCTTGTCATGGGCATTTTTTATGTATTATTATTATTATTATTATTATTATTATTATTATCTTTAATCCTTTTTTTAGCCCAGTCATTATCTCCATCCAGCTTTTCCCTCTGACAGTTCCTCATGCCATTCCTCCTTCCCCCATCTCCAAGAGGATATCCCCACACTCCCACACCCCACACACACACACCCTACCAGAACTCCCCATTCCCTGGGGCCTCAAGTCACTCAAGGGTTAGGTACATCTTCTCTCACTGAGGACATACCAGGCACTACTCTGCTATATGTGTGTCAGCGGGCTCAGACCATCTGGAGTATGCTGCCTGGTGGGTGGTTCAGTTTCTGAGAGATCTTGAGGGTCCAGGTTAGTTGGGAGTGCTAGTCAACAGTGACAAAATTCTACCAAACATAAATGGCACTGTTACTTACACCTCTATTGGGTCTTAGAGTCCCTATACACTATACCTTTGAAAATACTATTTTCACAGCCTAGAATCCTATCTTGGCATACTATGAAGTAAACTTCCATTCATAAAAATACATTTGTTCTTATTTTTAGTCTGAATATCTACTTTGTGTTAGAGAAGAGAAAAGTTTTATGAGATAAATGTCTATCCTCTTAGTGCTCAGAAAATGGAGGCAAGCCAATCCAAGAGCATAGCCAGTCTAGCTTGTTTCAAAATAACAAAACAAGCTGTTAAATGAAGTAAAATAGCTACCCAAAGCTACAAAATTAAAGCAAAAATAAAGAAATAAGGATTGTAAAGATCTATGGGCTCAGAATTTTATGCATTGCCTATCATACACTCAGCCTCCTGTTTTCTCCTTGAATTATTTATGTCTGTCCTTCTAACCACTTACCCGGGATTAACTAAGAATAGGAATCGTGTTTTATTCATCTTGACTCACCTATAGCTAGAATAAGATAGGTATTCAACAGATGTTTGTTGAACTAAACTCTACTGTGTATTTGTTTTGATTTGTTTTGTTTTGTTTTGTTTTTGAGACAGAACTTCATTATATTGCATGGGGTAACCTTTAGTTCACTAATGTTGTCCAGTCTGGTCTCAAAATCACAACTCAACTATTTTAGTCCTCATAGTTCTGGTATTACAAAAACATATCACCATGTCTCACTGAGAACCATATTGTAAATGCAAATTATATTAGTGTGTCTTTTCATTGATTTATCTAAATACATTTTATTTGCTTTCAATCATTAAAAAGAAAGTTCAGTGTCATGTTATCCAAATTTATTGCCTTCCAGGGGGTAATCAACTAAAAATCAGGACTGTCGTTATTTTGGTGCCGTTATTTTTGATTCAAAAAAATATTTTTCTGGGCATACTTTAGGAAGCAGATTATTACCTTTCCAGGCCCTAAATTCAAAAATCTCACTTCAGCAAGAAGACCCAGTTCAGGAAACAGTTTTAATCAATGATTTCAAGCAGAAACATTTAAGCTACAGTTGCCATGTCCTCTCTGTATCCTGAAATAAAACAAATTTCCATGTGGGATAATATTATAATCCTATCTTCTTCCACAAGCAACGTATGCTATGTGTGATCTTCATGTATGAGAAGCTTACTGACATACAATCAATAAATACCCTAGAGCTACTTCTAATGAAGAGAAAAAAACTTGTTCACAAGCATTGAACTGCCATCTTAACTTTCACACATGAGGAAAGTACTTGGATGAATGAAAAAAAAAGTCAAACCCCATAAGAACCTCAGTAGGTGGGACATATGAGTGTAGTTTTAAGTCCACCAGCTTCAAAACCAGTATTTATTTACTTTTCATCCACCTGTGTGTCTCTTAAAGAATCAAGAACAATGCTATCTAAAAGGCTAGCTACAGTCTAGGAGAAGCAAGATTTGAGCGAGAAGAAAGATGATATCTACTTAAAGATAATCATTTAGAATATCAGAGAACACCTGGGGCTTCCCTACATATGATTCAGATTAGATGTTTCCCTAAAAGGGAGACTCCAAGCCTTTTTTTTTTTTCTGACATATTTCTGCCTCACAAAGTTTTATTCTAATGGAAGATTTGGCCAGAATATCCTTGGGGACCTTTGTTTCTGGGGCTGGACTGAATTCTTGTGAACAGACACTTCTGAGAAGGAAGATATACTTTGAAGTGTTCTAAAAGCCACTCTCCAGAGGCACTAGAAATACTTCAGTTCTGGTATTTTGGTGAAAGGAGGTAAAGGCAGATATTCTACTTCAGAATGGTAAGGGAGATCCTTCGGGAGTGTGTCAAGCATAACTATTCCCATTACAATTTCACAGTCAAATGCCTGCTTTCCTTTAGTTAAGAAAAGTGAATTTTTCCCCAGCCCACTTTATTAGTACCCTCATCGGTGAGAAGAAAGCATCACTCAGCCTTTTATCTACTTACACGAATCTGGGAATACCCAGCAAGGAGACTACCTTATACATACTCATCCACGCCTATACAACTGCAATTTCACTGTTTTAAAATTTACGACTTAGAGATAAGTTAAGTCATTGTGCTCTTCTAGATTCAAATAAAATTTATTGTCTCCAGGGACCTGCCAGTACTTTGTTGTCCATAATATCATTTGTCGCACTTCCTCATCTTGGCCTGTTTCCAGACTGCTTATTCTCCAAGCACCTACCTGTACAGACACTCCATGGACTCCCAACACTGAAGGAACAGTACCCCTGGGCCTTCTGATTTTTCTCAGTGGTTGTCAAAGTGTGGCCCATGTACCAACAGTACCAACATGACCTGGGAATATATGAGAATTGTAATTTTCTGAGCTCAAAAGTTTTAATATGAATGTCTGGCAGCAGAAGGGCATGAATATATATACATACACACACACACACACACACACTTGCAAACTTATTAGACTATAGTCTTTAAATTGTAATATTTTATTTATTGAATATTTCATACATGAAAACACACACATTGATCTTACAAGAACATCTAGAGATTGAGAAAGGTGGCAGTCCAACTGGAGGACTGAGATTTTAGTAAGGTCCCAGGTGATATGAAAGCTAAGGTTTATGAAGCACACTGAGTGAATTACTGATAAACAGTTGCAGTGTTTGAATAAGATTGGCCCTCTTAGTCTTATATATTTAAATGCTTAGTCACCAGGGAGTGAAGTTGAGCAGTTTCAAAGGATTGCAAGGATTAAGTAATGTGGCCTTGCTAAAAAAAAACTTGTCACTTGGGTGGGCTTTGAAAATTCAAAGCCCATGCCAGCCCTACCTCCATTTCTCTCTTCCTCACTCCATGCCTCTCTCTCTCTCTCCCTCTCTCTCTCTTAATCTCTCTCTCTCTGACTATGGATCAGGATGTAGCTCTTAGCAACTGTACCAGCTCCACAGACTAAGCCTCTAAAACTGAACAGCCCCACCTCCAATTAAATTCATTCCTTTATGAGTTGCCATGGTCATGATGCCTCTTTACTGAAACAAAACAATGGCTAAGTAAACAGTGCTTCTTACATTTTCTTAACCTCAGGAATCAACCTGTACATGGCAAGATAGAATTATGCATTAATCACGGCAAGAAGCTTCTCTGATGTAGGCTGAGTGAAACATTGATCTGTGGATAGCACTTTCATAGAGTAATTTTATTGCTATGGCACTGTCAGTTATGGTTTCCATCTCACAGAGTGGACCTTAAATTCAGTCAGAAAGTGGTTGGTTACTGCCATGACTTTTGTGACACTGTTGTGCCAGTATGTCTTGCAGGCAGGCCAGTGTCATAGGTCATAGAGTTTGTAGCTAGGCAATATTGATGATTGTCTTTCTACTACACAATAGCATGCAGAGTATCTTACAGGGTTACTGTGTGTATCACCCACACACCAGGACAGGCCAAATGCCCAGGAGCACTTAGCCTATCCAAAATAACCTGAATGGTATTTTTTGGTAGACATTTGTTTCATCCTGCTTTGGCATTGTTGTCTGATTGGTCTTTTATTTGTTTTTTGTGTTTTTTTTTTTGTTTGTTTGGTTTTTTTTGTTTTTTTGGAGGGGGGCGGTTCTTTGTTTTTATTTCTTTTTTGTTTCTTGGGGTGTATTTTTGAAAGAAAAAGTACCATACAGGTGGTATGGAGAGAAGATCTAGGAGAAGTTGGGGGAAGAGAAAATGTGATCAAAATATTTGCATTAAAAGTTGAGATACACTGTTGTACTAGGTAGGCACTTGTCTCCTAACTATGAAAGAATGTCCAGAAGCACCTAAATGTAGAAAGATGTTATTTGGCTCAAGGTCCATGAGACACAGTTCACAAGTGTAGGGAAGGTTCAGTGATTGAAGTGTCTTAGTCTCTGCTGAAGGAGAGTTCCAATAGAACAGTTTGCTCATACAGCACAAGGTAAAAATAACCAGAGTTAGCCTACACCTAGGGACTGGGGTTAAACACTAAATCCCACATCAAAACTATTCCTTGACCTCTCAGAACAGTGTCACTAACAAGGAACAAATTGTCATGACACATAATTCTGTGGGGAAATTTTCATACCTACATCCAAGATAAATTTCAGAAGTCAGCTAGCTATCTTCTCCCACCTGGATTTGGGGTATCAACCTTGAGTGGCCAGGCTTGAGAATAAACACTTTCACCCAGTGATCTATTTTGCTGACCCTTGTCACTTTTTAGGTCAGGAGCAGATGTCCTTGAACCCCTGTTGACACAGTTCTTTCTACTAAACTTATTTCATTCCATCTCCACCTTAATATGTCCAAGTGATCTCTGGTGCTACTGCTTCTCCTGACAGATCATTTCCTCTCACAAAAGAATATTCTTCTGGAAAGCTCAATAGCTTCCCCAAGGATTTTGTTACAGCAAGCAAAGCTTTGCCCCTGCTATAGTACCTAGGGAACTAGAGTGTTTCAAACTCTATGCAAATAGCATTGATGAGTCTCAACACTGAGTCAATGAGAACATACTGTCACTAATTTATGGATGAATGAAATAATCAGAAAGAAATGTCATTGTGTGAATGAGTTGGGTTGGATCCAGCTTTGAAAACTGTACATTATGATGTCACACTTTCAACAGAAAGGTAAAATATAAAAACAATTAAATGCAAAGGAAGAATAAATTATGCTTCCAATGTTTCATTCCACAAAAAGACTAAGTGGAGGAAGTGGATTCAGAATAACTAGGGCTGGCTAGGGCTCTGCCACCCATCAGGAGTGGAAGACTCTGATATGAAAATCTGGAGACCAGCTTTGAGACCAAGATTCAGATAATCACAGAGAGGATGAAACAAGAAGTCAATGTGTTCTTAGTATAAAGACAGACATCATTGAAACATTAGAGATCCTATGTGGTTTAATGACAATTACTGCTAATCACATGTACATAACAGTAACCTTGTAGGTTCATATATGGCTAACAAATATAGCCAATCAATCTATCTTTATCAAAGATTTCAGAATGTTGAGGGGTTCTCACGAGTCAAACTCACTTAGCTTCCTCCAGAGTGTTTATCAATCACTACTTAAATTAGTTCTATGTTCCTCTGCCAGAATTATCAACACACATTATACATTACCGGCATCATAAATAACCAGAACCAAAAATAAGCTTGCATTATTGAAATTTTATTGAGAAAGAATGTGATGGAGGGACCTAAGGGTGAGAGAGAGATGAAGAGAAAAAGGAGGTAGATTTCCAAGACCTGGTCAGTATGTTAGCACATTCATTTTCTAAGAAAGCATAGTACCACTGAGTGCTGTCTTCAGTCCACGGCCAGCGTTCTTACCTGCTTGCCCCATCATTTTTCAGATTGCATAATACTTGTACTTGATAGTTTTATGTCAACTTAACACAAGTTAAAGTAATCTGGGAGGAGAAAGCCTCAATTGAGAAAATGCCTCCATAAGATTGAGTTGTAGGCAAGCAAGCCTGTATGGTATTTTTTTTAATTTGTGATTTATGTGGGCCCAGCCCATTGTGCATGATGCTTTCCTTAGTGGTCCTAGATTCTAAAAGAAAGCTGATTGAGCAAGACGAGAGTTTTCCAGAGCTGAGAACCTAAAGACAGCTCCATAATATCATATTTCCAAAGCAGCACTGGGCTTAATTGGTAAAGCAATATAAGTGTGTTTTATTCTAGAAGCATATAACATCACAGGTAATATCACCATCCAGAAAACTCTAAGATAGAAGGCACCATTCTGTCTTATAGCTAAGTAGTCTAGTGTGACTGTAAATGCAAACCTGTCGGCTCTGCTTAATGTTTTGTGCAGGCTAGAAGAAATGCATGGTATGAGATCAACAAAGAAGTAATTAAAAGCAAAAAAGCTCTTAAATATAGTAAATGAACCTGAGAAGACAAACTCACATCTCCATAAACTAGAATTATGACTCTAGGGCCATGGTCTATTAGCATCTGCTTCTTGGATAAGAATGATTTTCTTTCTAAATAACACTACTACATGAATTAACAGCTTCCAAAGGAACTATTTCTTTAGGTTTCAGCCAAAAAAAAAAAAAAATCTCATTGATCTTTGGTGAAATCTTAGTTATATAAGAAGGAAGTTATTTTTAAAGCCTTACCAGATGCTACAGTTCCTCCTCATTTCTCCCACATGGATACGCACTGTTTATTTAGAACTAAGCCAAAGGCTAGCTTTCAAATAAAAATGTTTTAGCAAGACTCCTGACAAACCGGGGGTGGGAGGGGCAGATTTGCATGCAATGGATCTGTAAATATCCCTTTGGTTTTATTTCATGACTGGTGCCTTCTGAGCTACAGGCATATAGAAGCAAGCCATTTGCTTTCATTCTGGAATTGACACCACAGTTTATTTTTAATTCAAATCATTTTTATAGTTTCTATAGTGAGACTACAACCCTACCACATCATTCCGGTGGAGAAAAAGTAAAATAGTCCATATAGTCAGAAATAATCTCTGATCTCATAAATATGGTAATTGAGTTACTCAGAGTGGAGCTCAAATTTAAAAGAATTTACTGCCATTCTGTATCTAATCTTAAAGAATTCTTTCTAGAGTGTAATGTTTTCTATAGTTTGTGTTAAATTTTGATCAATACTAGCAAAGAATGTTAGCGAGGTGCTCAATTAGCATGTCTCTTTGAGAAATTCTCTAATTTATTTGGACGCAAATCAAAGATGAAATGTCAAAACAGTATAGACTTGTCTATGTTTCTCAAAAAGAATGTGCTCTTTCTGTTTTGGTATTAGCACCTTGAACAATAGCTAGAAGGTATTTAACAAATGAAAAGTCTAGGAAAATATACTTCAGTTAGCACATGTTTTTCACCTTTTAAAACAATTACCTGTAGGTTTAAAATTTTTCTAAACCTACTTTATTTACAGTTCTGAATGCATCAACCTCCCATTTAGCCCACTAACCAGAGGTAGGGGAGAAAGAAGGTTTAGGTAAAGGAGGTTGTGGATCTGTTTAAAATTAGTTAAGGTTTTTTTTTTTTTTTTTTTTTTTTTTTTTTTTGGCACATTTGTCTCTATGAAGTGAGGACCAGCAAAGACTAGCAAAACCCAACAAAGACCAACAAAGACCAGGGAAGGCCAGGGAAGGCCAGCAAAGACCAGGGAAGCATTGCATGATGTAGCAATGCAAGAGCGTCCTCTCACTGTTTGTGGGGTTCCATTTATACTCATTCCTAACATCATGTGCCCTCTGAAGCATCTACTCCAGCAAAATGTCACCTGCTCTCTCAAGTGTCTGCTTCAGAAAAACACCACTTGCCCCCTCAGCTTCCAGAAAAGCATCGCATGACACAACTGAGTTTCCAAAGAAACCAGAAATTTCCACTTCAGTTACCATTCTTTCTTTCCTTTCTCTTAAGTCAGTTATGAGAAAAAAGTCAGTGAGTATTGTTGCCTTTGCACTATGAAGTTTTGTTATGTCATCTGTTACTGCCTCAGGCATACATGTTGTGTTTATTGTATACTGTCCTAATACAACAATGTAGTATTTCCATGTAGAATTATCAAGATTACAGTTTACTATATTTTCTTGTAGAACTCTAGTAGGTCTTACTTTTAAGAATGTAAATAACTGAAGGTTTGAAATAGTCTTATGCTTTTATAATACTTAGAACAAATGTCAGTCTCTTTGCCAAAGTCTTTGAAGCCACTGTTGGGCTTAGGCTTTAAACTTACTTTCCAACTAGTCTTCCTTGGCCTCTAGAACACCATTTGTCAGCAATTTAGGTAATCAGCTTTTTAAACACTGAACTGGTGGCTTGTATCAAACCAGTTCTCTGTTGTAATAGTTATGATCAGTGACAGAAAATACCAATATCATCATCATCATCAATCATTATTATTACTTTTATTTTTTTACAGTCCTGTTGTTATCCCCCTCCCAGTTCATTCTCTCACAATTTCTCATCCCATTCCTCCTCCTCCTGTCTCCAAGACCCCCATCGACTCTCACACACCCCAACCCTCACTCCCCATTCACCCACCCCGGCGAAGCCTCCCCAATTCCTGGAGCCTCAAGCCTTCTGAGGTTTAGAAACATCTTCTGAAGCCAGACCAGGCAGTCCTCTGCTGTATATGTGTCAGGGGCCTCAGACCAGCTAGCATAAGTTGTCTGGTTGATGGTTAAAAGTCAGAGATCTCAGGGGTGCTGGTTAGTTGAGACTTCTAGTCTTCCTATAGGGTCACCCTCCTTCTCAGCTTCTTCCAGCGTTTCCCTAAATCAACCATAGAGGTCCCCAACTTCAATCCTTTGGTTGGGTGTAAGTATCTGCTTCTGTCTTAGTCAGCTGCTTGTTGGGCCTCTCAGAGGACAGTCATGCCAGGTGTCTGTCTCTAAGCACATCATAGCATCAATAATAGTGTAAGGCTTTGGTGCCTTCCCATGAGATGGATCCCAAGTTGGGCCAGCCATTGGACCTCCTTTCCCTCAGTCTCTCCTCTATTTTTGTCCCTGTAATTCTAGAAATATCACCCTGAGGAAGGAAACTCAGACCTAAAAGGGCATGCATGGTATGTACTCACTAATAAGTGGATATTAGCCAAAGAAAAGTATAGAATACCTAAACTACAATCCACATAGCTCAAGAAGCTTAACAAGCCAGAGGACCCAAGTGAGGATGCCTTAATCCCACTAGGGAGGGAGAACAAAACAATCATGGGGGACAAAGGAAAAGAGGGCCCTGGGTGGGAGAAGGGAGAGGGAAGGGAAATGGGGAACATGATCAGGTATGGGTGGGGAAATGAGGAGACAAGCCCTGAGGGCCAGCAGAATGAATGGAAATATGCAACCTTGAAGGAGGGAGAACCCTCTAGAATGTACCAGAGACCTGGGAGATGAGAGACTCTCAGGACTCAAAGAGAGGGACCTTAGATGAAATTCCCAAACAGTGAAGAGAGGGAATGTTTAGAGTCCACCTACAGTAGAAAAACAGGGCATCAACTGGAGTGATGGGGTTGTCATTCCATAGTCAAAACTCTGACCCAGAATTGTTCATGTAGAAATACCAATCTTTAAAGGTACCAAGATGAGGCAAAAATTAGCACAAGCTACAAGAAAATTAATTTCTCAAATAATGGACCAGTGTTGGTAGAAATGCATATTTTTAAGATTTTATTCCCATACCATTCACCAGTATAACTTCTAGGGTGGATAAAATTCAACCAAAGTGACTTTAACTTCAGGAATTTAGAAGAGAATGGAAAACAGTTACTGAGTTATGAAAAACTACAGGGAGGAGGCTGTTGCACAACTGGAAAAGTCTAAATTCAAACTGAAATGCTTGTCAGACTTTAGGCTTTTAGGAGGATACTATGCTACAAGTAGCCTTGTCAAAGAAACACTTTAAAGATGGGCTGCAGCGGACTCTAGATTTAAGAATTAGGATTTTGTCAATCCAAAGTAATTGATAACTACATCAGGGTTTTCATTAACATTCCCAAAGTAAAATGTTTCAGAATAAAGGGCAATAAGTTGAGACTATATAATTTATGAATAATTTAAATATCTGGTACAAAAAAAACATATATTTTTCAAGGGAAGTAATTGGACCTAAAATCTTTGTAAGAAATGCATACAATGTCTTCTAATTTTGACATATAAACAATTTTGGAAAATGCCATCATCAGTCAAGACAAAAATTACAGTTAATAGAGAAAACACAAACAAGATGTTAGGATTAATAGGCAGATTCAAAATATCTTTAATAATATGAAAGAACTTTTGAAATAAAAATGTCTAGACTATGTGAAAAGATTGAGGAATTTTGAAGACTGTAGAAATTTTTTAAATGAATATTCTGAAACTGAAAAATGCAAAATAAATTCAATTGGATGATATCCAGTGTGGATTGGATAAATAGAAGAAAACAGAAGTGAACTTTAAAGTCATCAAAGGAAAGTTTCCACACCAAAGCACAAGTGAAATATAATGGAAAAGATAATAAACAGTGATCCCTCTGAACTCAGAACAACACTAAATGATGGAAGTTTCCCATAAGTAACTAGAGTCTCGGGGAAAACTGAGCAGGAAAACGGGGCAAATCTGTGTGTGTATGCCAAGAATATATGCATGTTTGTTTACACACCTATTCTGGTTTCAATTCATTAGGATCTGATACTGTAAATAGTTCTACAGATAACCAAGCACAATGTTGTTCTAGAGGTGATGGCTGGAATCTGCAAGGTAACTGTTGGCACCCATGAATTGTAATCAATGAGAATCAAGTCTCTTATGAGTTCACAGAGGTCGACTGGAGTCTAACCTTAGCTCAAAATCTTATTTAACCTCAGGTGCCTCCCACATCTTCTAGATCCATTGGTTCAACTCCAGCGTTTGCTACTAAAACAAAGATGGCAGCTCAACTAATACTCATAATATCCTGGAAGCCTAACTGTGACAGTCTCCTGGAAGAGAACAGAGCAGTGTGACCAGTGTAGCCTACCTCCAAAATCATGCAGGTGCAAGCATAGAAGTAACTGAGTTCTCAACAGAGAAGAGCAAGACCCCTTTCTTCTCATCAAATTTCTTCCCCATCTACTATAAACCCTACAAGAACAGTCTGTCTTATCTCACATCTCTCTGGAATGTAGCCCAGAGAGCACATTTTTTTTTTCTTTTCTCTGCAATCAAGAGCATAAGTCCCAGGTGGGGAAAGTGTATATTTACAGTTTGTATAATTCAAGGCCACCCCCTTTTTAAAATTAAAATTCACCTTGTGACTTCATTGTCAAAGGCAGAAGGGGAATCCTTTGAATGTGATCCACAAGTTCTTAATACTGAGCAACCAAGAGTAAAGATTTTATTTATTTATTTATTTATTTATTTATTTATTTTGTATTTCATTTACATTTCAGATGCCACCCCCTTTCCCCATATCCCCTCCCTAGAAAACCCCTATCCCATGCCCCCTTTTCCTTTTTGCTTTTATACATTTTTAAAATATTAATCAAGGGCTTTATAAGTTTGGTATTGCTCAATCAGAAGTGTAACCCAGTACCCAACCTAGATATATAAGCTATCTTTGACTGGTAGAGACAAGTGAACATCTGCCTCCATGACCCCCCTCACTTTCTCTCTCTTTCTCTCTCTCATCACCTAGCTTCACCCTTCCTGTTAAAATAAAACTTTTCTCTCAAAATGCAATTAGAGCATAATTATTCCTAATTGTACCGGTGAGATACAATATAGTCCTAATACCCAGTCCATCATTTTGTTGGTTAACCAGAACCTCTGTCATCTCTCCTAACTAAAACACTTAGTTTTTTTTAAACAGTTATTTATTTATTATGTATGAGTACACTGTAGCTGTCTTCAGACATACCAGAATAGCACACCATATCTCATTACAGATGGTTGTGAACCATCATGTGATTGCTGGGATTTGAACTCAGGACCATCTGGAAGTGCAGTCAGTGCTCTTAACCACTGAGCCATCTCTCCAGCCCCAAAAACACTTAGTTTTGAACCTGGCTTTTTTCTTGGCTTTAGAATGAATCTCAGCTGAAAACCATCCACTCAGATCTTTTCTCTCAAAGTAAATAGCCAGGATTGGCTATGAGACAATAGGTCTTCAACCCCGTCAGAAATCCAGAATGACTGAGTTAACTGAAATTATGGGAAACACTAAGCATAGCTTCTAAAACTTAGCCAATTTATAAAGACCTCTGAACACCTGGACACCCCCTCTACTACAAAACTTTGGAGCATCTGTTCTTCAGACTTCTGGCCCAGGATCATCTGGCAGACCTTAGTGCTGCAGCTTAAGGGCTGATTATTCTGTCTAGGTAGATATAATCAGTCAACTATTCTGCAAGTGTGTCCTTTTCTGGACAGTAATTTGTAGATGAAAAGAGGCAATTCTTGTATAGTGGCTGTTTCACCACAACTGGACTAACTTTGAGTTAACTGAGATTATGGGAAGCACTAAGCATAGCTTCTAAAACATAGCCAATTTATAGAGACCACTGAACATCTAGACAGTCCCTATACTACAGAACGTTGGAGCATCCGATCTTCAGCCTTCTGGCCCAGAATCATCTGACAGACCTTAGTGATGCAGAATTATTAAGGGCTGATTACTCTGTCTAGGCAGATATAATCAGTCGACTATTCTGCAAGTGTGTCCTTTTCTGGACAGTAATTTGTCTGTAGATGGAAAGAGGCAATTCTTGCCTAGTGGCTGTCAACGCACAACTGGAGTAACTCCAAGGATGCTCAACTTCTTCTTATAATCCACGACAGGAAGCTGTCAGGAGCAGACAGGTCTCTAATCAAAATGAACATGAATACAGAAATATTTGTAATGTCAATTCTATGGACTTCTGACATTTTGAAAACCAACTATCCATGTAAGGTAACCTCGACTGTTGTCTGTTAATTCCTCTCAGCTATTTCTAAATAAAATATGGAAAACACCCTAACAATAAACTCAAAGCCATGAATTTGCTATAGTCCCTTAACTCATAGGCTAACCTTCCCAAATCAGTTAAAAAAGTTAAAGAAGGACTGGGTCTAAGCCTTGTATTCCTAAATGTGTTATACAGGCACAATGCCCATGAGAATATCAGTATTCATCTCACTTTTATATCAATAAGAAGCTCATACCAATGAAAACCTTAACTTTGAAATCAAAGTAAATTTTATACCATTTAATAAATTATAACTTCATCTTGACATTGATTATACAGATTTCTACCAATAGGTTATGGCTATGTAATAAGTCCTAGCTAATCCTCCCTGTTCCAACAAAACCACTACTTTTCCCTAGAAAGACAGACCAATATTAACCACCTTAGTCCCCAAGCCCAGGGAATAGGGGCACTGACTCTTTTTTAACTTCTTCAAGCTGATTAAGGGCGTTGAGATATTAGAAGAGGGGTGGGGGGAAGAGTAAATTGATAAGCCTCTGATGCTGTGTCTTCACTGCATCCAGATGGAATTTCAGGACATCAGAGGTTTGGGCAGGTCTGCTCAGTATGCTTGAAGAGTAGATACACCAAGGGTGTGTATTTTGCAATATATAATTCTCAGAACAATTTTTAGTATCAAGAAAAAAAAAAGGGTTTTTTTTTTCCTAGAGGGGTGACATTTTTATAAAGATGTTGGTTCTAACAACTTTTCTTTTTTTTTCCTTTTTAAAAAATGGTAGTAATATTTACATTTCAAATTTTATCCCCTTATTCCATTCCCCACCACCACCCAGGAACCCCTTATCCCATCCCCCCTCCTTGTGCTTCTATGAGGGTGTGATTTTCCAGTTTCTATGATGCTGTTTCCATTAACATAAATTGCCTCCTAAATTTCTAGATCCTTCCCTTTGTGTTATTAAGTCTCCTATTTTTCTTTTTTTTCTCTTTTTTTCTCCTTTTTCCCCTTTTTTCATCTCTCTCTTTTTTTAAATTGGGTATTATACTTACCTTTCAGATTTTATCCCCTTACCTCACTTCCTCCCACCATCCAGAAACCTCCTATCCCACTCCCTTCCTCATGCTTCTATGAGGCAGTGCCCTCACATCCCCCTCCCCACTCTGTGTTCATTTTTTATGGGACCAAGAAACTCCTCTCCCACCTATGGCCTTGAGAAACTCCTCTCCCACCTATGTCTGACAAGGCTATCCTCCCCTACATATACTGCTGGAGTTATGGGTCCATCCCTATGTGCTCCTTGGCTGGTGGTTTAGACCCTGGGGGGCTCTGGTTGTTTGGTATTGTTGCTTTCCTCCTGGGGTCACAAACCTTTTCTGCTCTTTCAGTCTTCTCTCTAAGTTCTCCACTGGGAAACCCTTGATCATATCAGTGGTTAGCTGTGAGCATCATCCTCTGAATGTGTTAGTCTTTGGCAGACCTCTAAGGAGAAAGCTTTATCATGTTCTTCACAGCATGCACTTCCAGCCATCCACATCAGTGTCTAGCTTAGGTGACTGTATATGGGATGAATACCCAGGTGGAATGGTCTCCTGATGGCCCCTCCTTCAGTTTCTGTCCCATGTTTTGTTTCTATATTTGCTCCCTTGAGTATTTTTGTTACTCGTTCTAAGTAGAACTGAGGCATCCCCTTTTGGTCTTCCTTCTTCATGAGCTTCATGTGGTCTGCAGGTTGAGTCTTCGCTATTCCAAGCTTTTGGGCTAACATCCTCTTAACAGTTAATAAATACCATGTGTGTTCTTTTGTGATTGGGTTAACTTGCTCAGGATAATAATTTCTAGATCCATCCATTTACCTAAAAATTTCTCAAATTCATTATTTTTAATAGCTGAAACCATCTGTCCCCAGACTTTTTTTGGTGGGGAAATTTTTAATGACTGCTTCTATTTCTTTAGGAGTTATGTGACTGTTTAGATGGTTTACCTGCTCCCCATTTAACTTTGGTACCTGGTATCTATCTAGAAAATTGTCCATTTCATTCAGATTTTCCAATTTTGTTGAGTATAGGCCTTTGTAGTAGGATCTGATGATTTTTTTTTTAATTTCCTCTGTTTCTGTTGTTATGTCTCCCTTTTCAGTTCTGATTTTATTAATTTAAGTACTGTCTCTGCATCCTTTGGTTAGTATGGCTAATGGTTTGTCTATCTTGTTGATTTTCTCAAAGAACCAGCTCCTGGCTTTGTAGATATTTTGTATAGTTCTTTTTATGTCAACTTGGTTGATTTCAGCCCTGAGTTTGATTATTTCCTGCCATCTACTCCTCTTGGGTATGTTAGCTTCTTTTTGCTCTAACACTTTCAGGTGTGCTGTCAAGTTATTAATGTATGCTCTTTCCATTTTCTTTTTGTGGGCACTTAGAGGTATGATTTTTCCTCTTAGTACTGCTTTCATGGAGTCCCACAAGTTTTGATATGATGTGTCCTCATTTTCATTTAAATCTAAAAAGTCTTTAATTTCTTTCTTTATTTCTTCCTTGACCAAGTTATCATTCAGTAGAGCATTGTTCAGTTTCCATGTGTATGTGGGCTTTCCATTGTTTTTGTCCATGTCAAAGAGGAGTCTCAGTCCATGGTGGTCTGATAGGGTACAAGGGATTATTTCAATCTTTTTGTATCTGTTGAGGCCTGTTTTGTGACCAATTATATGGTCTATTTTGGAGAAGGTACCATGAGGTGCTGAGAAAAAAAGTATATTCTTTTGTTTTAGGATGAAATGTTCTATAGATGTCAGTTAAGTCCAATTGGTTCATAACTTATGTTAGTTTCATTGTGTCTCGATTTAGTTTCTGTTTCCATGATCTGTCCATAGCTGAGAGTGGGGTGTTGAAATCTTCCACTATTATTGTGTGAGGTGCAATGTATGCTTTAAGCTTTAGTAAAGTTTCTTTTATGCATGTGGGTGCCCTTGCATTTGGAGCATAGATGTTCAGAATTGCAAGTTCCTCTTGGTACATTTTTCCTTGATGAATATGAAGTGTCCTTCTTTATCTTTTTTGATTACTTTTGGTTGAAAAATGATTTTATTTGATATTAGAATGGCTGTTCCAGCTTGTTTCTTGGGGCCATTTGCTTGGAAGATTGTTTTCCAACCTTTTACTCTGAGGTAGTGTCTGTCTTTTTCACAGAGGTGCATTTCCTGTATGCAGCAAAATGTTGGGTCCTGTTTATGTATCCAATCTGATAGTCTATGTCTTTTTATTGGAGAATTGAGTCCATTAATATTAAGAGATATTAATAAAAATGAATGTTGTCTCCTGTTATTTTTGTTATTGGCAGTGGAGTTATGTTTGTATAGCTACCTTCTTTTAGGGTTGTTGGAAGAATACTTTCTTGCTTTTTCTAGGTTGTAGTTTCCCTCCTTGTGTTGGAGTTTTCTACCAATTATCCTTTGAAGTGCTGGATTTGTGGTGAGATATTGTGTAAATTTGGATTTGTCATGGAATATTTTGCTTTCTCCATCAATATTGATTGAGAGTTTTGCTGGGTATAGTAGTCTGGGCTGGCATTTGTGTTCTCTTAGGGCCTGTCTGATATCAGTCCAAGATCTTCTGGCTTTTATGGTCTCTGGTGAGAAATCTGTTGTAATTCTTATAGGTCTGCCTTTATATGTTACTTTGCCTTTTCCCTTAATGCTTTTAGTATTTTTTCTTTGTTTTGTATATTTGATGTTTTGATTATTATGTGACAGGAGGTATTTCTTTTTTGGTCTAGTCTATTTGGGGTTCTGTAGGCTTCTTGTATATTTAAGGACATCTCTTTCTTTAGGTAATGGAAGTTTTCCTCTATAATTTTATTGAAGATATTTACTGGCCCTTTAAGTTGGGAGTCTTCACCTTCATCTATACTTATTATCCTTAGGTTTGGTCTTCTCATTGTGTCCTGGATTTCCTAGATGTTTTGTGTTAGTAGCTTTTTACATTTCACATTTTCTTTGACCATTGTGTCTATGTTTTCCATGGTATCTTCTACGCATGAAATTCTCTCTTCTATCTCTTGTATTCTGTTGGTGATGCTTGTGTCTATGACTCCTGATCTTTTTCCTAGGTTTTCTATCTCCAAGGTAGTCTCTCTTTGAGATTTCTTTATTGTTTCTACTTCAATTTTTAGATCCTGGACTGTTTTGTGTAATTCCTTCACCTGTTTGGTTATATTTTCTTGCATTTCTTTAAGGGCTTATACCTGTTTACCTGTGTTCTCCTCAAATTCTTTGAGAGTGTTCTTTATGTCCTTTTTAAAGTCCTCTATCATCATCATGAGAAGTGATTTTAATTCTGAGTCCTGCTTTTCTGGTGTGATGTGGTGTTCAGGACTTGCTATGGTGGGGGAACTGGGTTCTGGTGATGCCAAGTAACTTTGGTTTCTGTTGTTTACATTCTTATGCTTGCCTTTTGCCATTTGGTTAGCTGTAGTGCCACTCGCACTCACTGGTTCTGACTGGAGTCTGCCTTTCCAGTTATCTTGGTTGTGTCAGAACTCTTCAGGCTCCAGATGACTCTATGATCCTGAGCTCCAGCTGCTCTGGGTACAGTGGCTCCTCTAGGATATCTCAGGATATGGTGTCTCCATGGCAGTAGACCAGCTAGGTGTTTGCTGCTCTGAATGTAGCTGCTCTTCTATGATGCTTCAGGATATGGTGTCCCCTGCTCTGCAACTCTGTGGGCCGTGTCCTCTCTAGGATGCCTGCAGCTCTGCTGTCCTTGACTCTCTTGGGTACCTCTGCAGCTCTGTGGTCCATGACCTGTGACCTCCCTAGGGTTCCTCCGGACTCAGTTTCCAGAGGGGAGCAGATCAGCTGGAAGACTGCTCCATCCACTGGTATCTGGGCCAAGGGTGGAAGGGGAGCTGCTCTCCTCAGGGACAGGGTCTGGATGCCAGGTGCGCTCTGGGGGCTCCCTACTGTCAGTTGTGCTTCTAAGGCCTAGGGCAATGTGTGGGGTTCTTCTACTTGCTGCTCTGCTGTCTGTGCCCTCCCTAGGGTGCCTCCGGACTCAGTTTCCAGAGGGGAGCAGATCCCCTCGGAGACTGCTCCAGCCACCGGTATCCGGGCCAGGGGCAGAAGCAAGAGTAAAGATTTTAAAAAAGAAAAGAAAAAAATTCATCTTAAGACAATTAACTAACTGCTGTGTTACTTTTAAATCTTATTTGTCAGGGGATAGACAGACTAGTATCTGTCTTTGCATTCTTTGTCCAACAAATTCCAACCTTTCTTTAGCTGCACAGGTTGCTGAAGAAGCTGAAGGAGGATGGAGGGAGAGAAGAGGGGGAGGAAGAATAAACTATGGTCTTTTCAACAGTGTTACCATTACTGAATATTCTACAACACTTGTGACTGTTCAGTGTGGACAGAATGTAAGGTCTGCCTCCATTCCAAGATCATTTGATGGTCAGCTGACGACTGTGGAATTTTCAGACTAAGGAAATATGTGGCTGTGGTTAGAAGGTTTTCAATCTTGCTTATAGAAAGTGACTTCCCTTTCCCACTTTTCCCTGAGGCTGTCACCAAATCATATTTAAGATTCACTGTGTAGAAGTATGAACACTTGAAGAAAATAGGAACTCAGTCCAGAAATTTAGCAGTGTATTCTTTTCTTAAATTATAATGTTCATAACAAGCTTAGTATCAGGGTCAAATTTCCACATTAAATTATGATTGTTTTAATTATGAGACATGGGCTAATTATTGGAGTATCTCTTATGCTTATGTAAAATATGTTTTTAAGTGAATATAGTAATAAATTTCAAATTTACATCTAGCAATTAACATAGAAAAAAGATTTAGCATAAAATGACATACTCATTAGAGTTCGTGGGGTTTAATTCAAATAAAGAAATGTCTTAAACTTTCTAATTTTGAATATCTATATACATACACACATTTTATATATATATATATATATATATATATATATATATATATATATATATAATATGTGCATGTGTCAGAACTAATTTCACAGGAGCAGTGAAGTTATGCTGGGTCTTGTTGTTCCATCAGTGCCACTGTCTGGTGGGCTGGTATGAGTTACACCGAGCCATGGTCAATCTCACTCTCTACTTAAATTTCTGTTCTAGTTTCTATCAATACATCATCGCAGAAAACAGTTGACTCAGATAAGTTTCATAGGCTGATGCACCAGCTTAGTTTTATGTGTTGTAACTGGGATTCTAAATATTTCATGTACAGAGTTCTTTCTAACTTCAAAAGAGATGAAAGTGGATTTCCACAAGCCCATTGCTCATTTTAACTCCCAGGTGAAAGATGATGATTCAGATAACTTCAAGTCAGATGGTCCAGAGAAACTGAAACCATGTCACAGAAAACTGTGCTTTCATTTTTGATGGGAAGATAATTTTAAAACATGTTTTATTTTTTATATAGTAGCCATAATATTTGTTGGGACCAGAAAAATATGACATAAGGCTTGATAGTGCATTGAGAGTCATTCTTCAGAAATAAAGACATAATATCTCTTATTAGGCAAAGTTGCTCAAAAATATTAAAAATACTTTTGACTATAAAACACAAATGTATTCTTAAAAATCACTACTCTTGGCCTGGTAAGATGGCTCGTTGGGGAAAGGCACTTGCTGGCAAGCTTACCAACCTGAGTTCAATCCCCCATCCTACATGTTGGAAAGAAAAAATTGACTCCTGCAAGTTGTCCTTTGACCTCCACACCTGTGCCATGGCCTATGGTCACATATGCATGTGCACACTCACATACACAGTGCTAAATTTAAAACTAAAAAATTCTACTCTATCCCTTAAGCTTCAATATCTACCGCACTTTGCATGCAACATTCATGTAGATACTTTAATAACAACATAGAACGAGCAAGTAGGAAGCTCATTGAACACATGGCAGCACTTTCTGTCATGGTTGCCTAGGTCAGAGGAGGAAACACAGATACCTTCAACACTCATTAAACAGTGGTGCATGGACTACATTACTGAAGCCACCAAAGGTTACAGGGGAAATAATGTTAAGCGAGTTAAAATTATTTAGTGAGAAAATCCATTTCCTTAGCCTAATAGGAACTGATTACACATAAAAAGGTAACAAAATAGAGCCAGTTCCTTCTCCTAGGATGACTACCACACTACAGTCCTGAGAGATCTTTGTCCAACACATGCAAAATGAGGATTTATTTGGGTATTATCAAGCCCATATATCCACATAATCCCAGTGTCCACTGGAAAGACAGAGAGCAGTAGTGCAGTATTTTCAAAGAAGAAATACCCTTTACATTATTAAAGCGTCTCACAAGCAACTCAGCAACCAGTTTCCCAGCATTTTTTAAAATCACATTTAAGACATTGAACCCCACAAACATATCTAATTAGCACAAAGCAACAATATGATGACATTTTAAACATAAAGTAACATTGAAGTCTAAGGCCTAGCCAGATACATAGTTAAAACTGACTAAACTGTTTCAAGTGCTATGTCTTTAAATTAATTTATGTTGAACACAGTGGGTACCAGAGTCAATTCTGGTTGCTATGACAACAGACACTGAAAATTTAAAGATTCAGCAGCAGGCTGGATTCCCTGCAAAGAGGGCTATTTTACATTAAAATTACATACTACTGCAATGGTTTCAATGAAACATGTTAAAAAGATACACATGCAAGCCATCTTTTCCAAAGTCAATTTAATTAGTGTATCTGAAACAATGTTTATCACTTTAGCTTACATTTGTCCTCACTATATTTAAGGAGTGAGTTTAAATGTAAATTTCAGAAAGTAAGCAACTAATTACTGAAATACTGTAGTAAAGAAGAAGGAAAGATATCTAAGTAATCATGTAATCAAAACACAATAGAGTTCCTGCCTATGATATTTGTTTGCAGATACACTAGTGGCCAGGCCATTCTCCTAAGCCTACAACAACAACAAAAACAAAAGAACAAAAGAGGGAGTTTGCAATCACATGAACACACTGACTCTTCTAGGTTGGTAAGATGCACAAGGATTTCTCTAAAGAGTACTTTAATTGACTGTAAAATTGCTGGATTTGAAAATGGTTATGTTTGTATCATTCCAACACAGTTTTTATGAGGTCAAGGCTCATCGGTTCTAACAAATAAACACACTAACTCACGCAGCTCCCAAAACAGTCACCTTGTTGCATATAAACCAAATGGAGGGAAACGAGATGTGAGAGGCTATCAGTCAATGCTTGCAAAAAAAAAGAAAAGGAAGGTGGGGCTGCAGGAAACTGTGCCTCCCACCTCTCCTTCCAATAGAATAGGAACCTAAGAGGGAAAGCCTGCTGTAGTCTCCCTAGCTGAGCCTCCTGTGGCAAAGCCTTCTGCTTAGTCTTTGCAAACATTTTCTCGCCCACATTTAGGCAGAACTGTCCATTTTCCTGTTGTTTAGTCTACTGATGTGCAATATCACTCTGGAGCTGGTTCACCCGAGCTCCTGATTAAAATTGCTTCCCTCTGTGCTGTCCCTGGTGCCAATAGCTAATTCCATTTGAAAGAGAAGATGTCCTTCGCTCTGCACAGTTTATAATTTTCAAATTAGATTCTTTAGTGAAGGTTTGGCTTTTACATACTGTTTGTAAAAGGAACAAGCAGTGGGAATGTTATATAGAGACAGAAGATTCTTCTTCCTTAAGTGTCACCCTTATGCTAAGCTTCATGAACAAGTTCTCAAGGCAAATAGTACTTACCCATCTGTCAACTCAATCCTGTCACAGTTCATGGGAACTCTTAAAATTTCTGTTTTATTGACCATGCAAACATTTTTACTTCACAAAGATAAAGAAACCAAAGGAAAGAAAACACGATTTGGATCCAAAACACACAGTGCACTTGGAACCCAGGCTACAGAAGACAGACAATAATTGAGAGTCTGCATTCCACATGCAGTTGGAGATGGAAAACCAAACATTTTTAGTTGTTAAGTTCAATATTGATCCTCCACTCTGAAATCAGGGGGTATAGATCATGTTTAAAATGTATTCATCATTGGAATAAATACAAGCCATGATGAGGCTGGGCAGGAAAAAAAACATGGGATTAAAACCACATGCAGTCAAAATGTGAAAGCTCAATTCCTATGACATAAGTTTTCCTTTGTTTCCTTCCAAGCAGTCCTAAAATTAAAAAAAAAAAACTACTAAATTGGAGGACTAGGCAAGTGCAAACGGGGCACTGATTTCATGGTTTTTTTTTTTTTTTTTTTTTAAACCAAGTGTTTACACAATCCAGCAGGAACAGCTTGTCCCATTAAACTATCTGTCTTCAAGAGCCCTCTTCAGGTATTTATAGTCCTTGCAACAGGCGGCAACTATTATGGTTCCTAATGCTTTTTCACATGTTTTTGTTTAACTTATCAGCAACAACAGTTAGAGATGTGCTACATGAAGCAAGAAATTATTTATATCTAATTTGTACCTCTCAAAAATCATCTATTATCCATGTAGAGTAAATATGGCAACGCGGCTGTCTTTACTAATTAGGTGCTACAGTTGGAAAGGCTGGAAATATACTTCGTCTCCTTAGCCCTTGAGAGAAGGAAACTGTTTAGAACATAAACAAGGCAAAGGTCAGAGTCAGAGGGATGATAGGACCATCTGACCTTGATCGTGCAAAAACTGACCGTGGTGGTAAATACACACATAAACATAATATATTGGCTTGAGTGTGCCAGAAAAGACACTGAGAAAAGGGAGTTATTTCTTTAAAGCTTGGATTTGCCAACTATATTCAGCCACATGGAAAGAAAGGGCATTCCAGAAAATAAACCAGAATGAAGGCACAAAGTAGGGATATTTGCAGAGACATTAAAAAGACATGTTGATGCCAGAAATTTTTCAAAGATGTAGGACAATAAAAAAGGCAAGATGTGGCAATGCTTTCTGGTAAAATTCGTGTGGCCAGTATCTATAAGCAGACTAAAGTGGGAAGCCATGACATAGAGACAGCAGTGTGTCCAGGTGGAGTAAAAATATCTAGTCTTCGGTTACAGCAGGAGTCCGAGACAAGAACAGTTTAGAGTCATTGCAGAGACAGAGCCAAGGGTGGCAGTGTACAACACCCCAGCAAGTAGGCTGAGGAAGGAGGAGCTCAAGTTTCAGGCCTAGGCCAGCCTGCCTCTGAAAAGGAGGCAGGACAGAAAAATTAGCATATCATCTGTTATGAAAGTTTGAAGACATACATCCAGTCCTCAGACCATGTAATGACACCTGGCAAGGTGTTGGTGGTGGTGCCAATTTAGGATGGCAGCGCTAGGGAGACAGATAAATAAACTTGAGAGATTGATAGTCAGTCAGTCTAGTGTAATGGGTGCAGTTCAGCCCATGAGAAAGCCCTGTTAAAAGACATGGATGGTATTCCTTCAGATGACACGCAACATTGTCATCTGGCCTCATATGCACGCGCACGCGCAAACACACGTCCACTGGTGGCAGCCTCACACATGCAGATACTCAAATACACAAGGACATACACACAGGCAATGAGGAAACAAGCAACTATGGCAGACATAGAATTCAGTATTTTGGTAAATGCAAACTCAAGGTGTCCATCTTTAAGGATTAAGAGAGTCAATGTGTTAAGAAATAAAGAAAAATCTCAGAATGACAAATGTTATACCACATGCAAAATGTAATGCCTTCATGTTGTCCTTACATATCATGGTTTCTCTTTGCATTGTCCATATCCACTGCTCCCCTAACTAGTCAGGCAAGAAGTCAACTAAGTACACCACTTCTCATAGCTTAATAAAAATCCAGAAAAGTCAAATAGTTCTTGTAGGTAATACTTATTCCAAAATGGACCATGAATTTTTTTCCTAGTCTCACCTTCCTTCTTCTTTTAAGATGTATTTATCTATGTATTTTCACGTAAATGGGTGTTTTCCTAGATGTATTTCCATGCACAAGAAAAGGAATTGGATCCCACTATACATGGCTATGAGCCTCCATGTTGATGGGATTAACTCTGGACCTCTGGAAAAGCAGCAGCTGCTCTTAGCCACTAAGCCATCTCTCCAGCCCCACCTCCCCTCCCCTAGGGGTGCATGATGGAGAATGAGTCCATGATCAGAGGGAATGGAGACCTTGGTTACATAGCTTATGCCACTGAGAAACTGTAGGTACCTTACTCTCACTTTTTATTTTCTTGTCCTTGGAGAACCCCAGGTTACCTGGACTTCCAGAGCAGAGATTGGGTGCATCTGTAATTTATGGTCCAATTTTTGTGGCTCACCTGATATGTCTGGTAGTAAGTGCTGGTTACCTAAGTTTCTGTATCAGGGACACATTCAGATGTTCTTTTTCCTGATTCCCACTCAATTTTTCCCCCTGGCCATCCAATTGCCTACACTTGCTAGAACACCACCTTCCTGAGCTGTACTGGCCCTTCTGTAAAGTCTGTAAATAGTACAAGGACAGACTGGAAAAGTTTAGCTTCAGACCCCAAGTAAGTGACCATGACTGGAAGCACAAAACCTATTTAACTGTGACTCTAACCTGAGTTAGCACAGGGCACGCTTCTCAATAGTGAAAATAAGAGTCTGTCCATCCTTGTAGCATGCTCATGAGTACAACTGTGCTTCTATAGCCCAGGTCCAAGAAAGGGATCATCTGTGCAGATCATTAAATGTTTATGCACCTTTTCATCCTAAAAATACTCCAGAGGGAGATGGGTTTTTATTTATTTTACTTAACTGTGTGAAGTTAAGGAAGGGTTCCTTCCATTACAGCATCCTTTAGGCTAAATCCAATCTCCATGGTGATGCAGTCTACAATGTCCAATTTAGCTGTGAATATGACAGCTTATTAACAGCAGAGAATAAGAAAGTCTTTTGTTCATATAACAACAGAGAAAACAAAGAAATTTAGAAAATCTTTCCTCAAGACAATAGCCTGGCTTATAATGATAATAATTTGTCTTACAATCCCATATTCTGTGCCAAAATCTGAGTACTTCCATAATATCATAATCTTCCAGAATCTTGGGTGTGTTTGTTTAAAGGTCCCTAATATGAACAACAGAAAAGGCACATAAATATTTTCAAATAGATCTATGCAATTAGTATTTCACAGCACTACTAAAATGAATAAGTAAGGAGACTTCAAAATCTCACAGTAGATATGGCATATACTGCTTGAAAGTAGAATCCTATTCAAGACACCACATTATACAAAAATAGAATAAATACATTCATGCTGTGCCAGGCCCTCAATCAGAGAGCATTAAAAAGAGACTTCATTATTCAGGCCCACTAGAAAATGATGTAGCAGACTTCAGTTGACAGTGAGTTTATTATCTGACATTTGTAATTGAAGTTATTAAAGAAGAAAAAGAGGAGGATTGGAAACTGTCCGTCCATGTTTACAACTTGCCTCCATATCCTTTTCTTTCTCTTCTGATTTCTTCCTCTATCTTGGTTATCCTTACATTTAGGCTGAATGCATAAAAGCTATTTCTTAACTTAGCATGTATCTGTTCTTCTTTCCAACATGAAGCTAAGACTCATAAGCCCCCTCACTGAATATTTTATTTCTAAAAGTCCCCACCCGTCTAGGCAAAAATATCAGAAGTACCTAAGACCACAAAATTATGCATTCCCTAGGGGAAAATCTCATTGTCTTTTAGCTAAAAACTATCTACTGCTCTAGCTGAATTATTTCCAATCTGTGTGAACATAGAAAAGATATTAAAAATCTCTGTGTCTCAAGTTCCTTGTCTCTAACCTAAGAATGATAGTGTTCTCACTTCATTGGATGGTTGGAAGAATGAAGCTCATGTCAGGAACCAGTTGTAACATTTTTCTGCAAATTTCAAAGTCCTGTAGTCATTGCTCAGTATGACTATTTTTGCTTCCGTATTAGTAGTCTGCACTGAGTCTACCCATAATCCTCAGGACTTCTTCATGCCCAAGGCCACTCACCAAAACACTTTTCTTCTTGGTCATAAATGAAAGTTCAGCATACTCAATGCAATCAGCAAGTGGCTGGGAACACACTAGTTTAGTAGAGTAGAAACTCAAGTCACACCAGACTTTGCAATTTCATTTCCTTTCCGCCTTATTTGTTCACTCCATTTCTTCTCTTTTCGGTTGAGCTTGAATGATCTTTTCATGCTCTTGAACTCTTGTCTCACAGTGCTCTGTGGAAAAACAAAATAAAAGAAATATCTCTTGAACAGCTCTCTCCTTTGTCTGCCCCAAGAGAAATCTCTAAAGGCTGTAAGACTAAAAGTAAAGTCTTAAATGTTCCCATTTCTCCTTCTAAATCTTTTGATTAGAGTCATAATGAGAAATTTTCCATTAATAAAACCCAATGTATGACTTTTCCATGGCTGACTCATCTCATCCTGCTGTCTCAGAGGATATACTCCAGACCACTCAAGTCTGACTCATCCCATGCTTCCAGATTCACACTATCAGGTAGCAGACTATTGTGCTCAGATCTGTGTTCCATAGAAAAATAACTCTACCTGAATAACATTAAACCTCTCATTGTCTGGAAATGATCAAATATTAAAAGAACCAAGTTCCCAACAGTCCTTCTAATCTAAGCTTCATATGCTTTCAAAGAGACCTATAAAGACTTAGTGTTACCAAGTCCTGGCTCTATATTGTGTTTTGGTTTTTGTTAGCTTACAAACTAGCAGTTTTCTTTATGAATACACCCTTTTTGATTAGGAAAACATGTTGTTCTGTGTTTTGTGTTTGGTTTTGCTCCTGCTTTAACTGGAAATCTCCACGTTAAATACTATGCATATTTGGCTTTAAGTCTTTGTTTTACCTCTCTTTATGAGACTAAACATATTCATATTCTGTCCTTAGACATCTATCTCATCTTTTATCAAATAAAATACCTGGATCTTTCAATAGCAATTATTGATATAATGATTTTGGGCGGCGGTTGTTGTTGTTTGCTTTTTTTTTTTTTCATGGTGAACATGCAGGCTTCTTTCTTTTTAGAAGAATTGACAACACTTTCTTCATTGACTGAGCGTCTGATTGCTGCCAAACTTCACGGTGAATAAAATGGAACATCTCTTCAATTCCTCAAGAATTTACCATTTACTGGAGAGACATATATGTGTTTATTTGTTTTTCTGTTCTGTTTTGAGAAAGTGTCTCAACATGTAACTCTAACTAGCCTAAAATATGCTTTATAAAACAGGCACAGAGATCTGCTTGTTTCTATGTTTGAATATTAGTATTAAAGATGTGCACCAACACACCCTACACACATACCATTTTAAAATTAACTATCTAAAACACATGTGACACATGACCTATCAATATGCTATTGTGTATTAATATGAAATCAGACAATAATTATAATCAAAATCAAAATATCCTGAACACAACAACAATCTTTTCCTATGTGTAATCTTTATAGATCATTCAACTACTTGAGACGTTTATCTCATAGTCAATAGATGAAATTTCATAACCTTGTCATTCCTAAGAGCTGTCCTTATTGGTTACTGCTGAAACTGAAAAAGATGGAAATAAGAGTGTCAGTCAATCTTTGAGTCTTGGTAAATGTGAGACAAAATTGTTACCATGTAAGCCTTTGTAATAGAGAAATAGAAATGAATTGCTGATCTACTAGGTCTTCATGTCACTCCACTCAAATTACCTCTGGTGTCATAAGTGACATCGACTGGATAAGCAGTTAAGAGCCTGAGAAGTTGAACGGTCCTGTGCCAAAAATACCTAGTGATGTATTTTCTTATCACTGTAGCAAAACCTCATCCTGCTTCCTGTCTGACAAGTTTGTGGCATGTTTAGTTCTTATTCAAAAAGGCCTCTGTGTGTGTGTGTGTGTGTGTGTGTGTGTGTGTGAGAGAGAGAGAGAGAGAGAGAGAGAGAGAGAGAGACATTCTCTTGACACAGCTTGTCCTCAAACTGCTAATTTCCACAGCAGACCCTTACATGCCATTCCTTATGTAGGGAGCACTGAGATTACATACTTTCCAAGGTCTACTGTGTGTCCTTCTTGGGTAAGCAGGGTGTTATGTTCTAGGATAAGTCTGGAGAGGATGAGGCCCCACAAGTAGGTTAAGTGGTGTGTTTAATTAAAACAGGAAGAGATACAGCTGGCACTCCTAATACAACAGTAAACGTTTATTGTGTTAACACCTGGTACTCAGACCTAATTTTAAAACTGTTTGTTCCTGGCACTTTGGAAGAGACTTACCAACTTTATTAAATGAGTGATGAAAGGGTGTTGCTGGTTACCTCTAAAGTCAAATGAACTTTCTTCCCAGCCTTGGCTTCTCATACTGGTAAAGTCAATGTTTAATTCCTTAAAATGATTATTTACTTATAATGCATACATTTCAATAATTATTCTTACTCTCAGAATAACTCTGGCTACCTTACCCTTAGTCCTTCAAATCTCAGACTTACCTTTTATCATAGCAAACAGAATTTTATTTTTATTTAATAAATATCACAGTTAAATTTTAATTAAATGATTATTATTTTATTGTTATTTAATTTTACTATTTACTAAATGTGTGATTTAGGTTTTGATTAATTAACAGATTTGATGTTATTATTGTTATAATTTAGCACATGGTCCTCTTTATTGTGATATGCAGTAACAACATCTGTAACCCCGGGTACAACAGTTGTGGTAGCTGTGACACATGCTAAGGGTGGACATCCCATTTACTCCTTTGCGACAGCAATGGGGTTCTGATTTTTTAGACTTATGCAGTTTTATATAGCTTCCTGATTTGGGGAGATTTTTTTTTTCTTTTTTAAAAACCACCTCTGCCTCCTGAGAACTGGTGTGCATGGCCATGCCTGACTTCTTCACTTCTTTTATGAAGAAAATAAGAAGCCAATTGCTTAAAAGTAGGAAAGAAACCAATTGCTTCTGTAATTCATTGATCACCATAATTCTAAAAGCAGATTCTTATGAATGAGTTTTGAATAAAGTATCTATGCTTATAGAGACCTTAAAAGTCTTACTTTTTCCAATACAACTGACTCTTCTCTATTTTAAAATCAGTTATTCATCAAGGTACCTAGTTATGGAGAAAACAGAAAGATGTTGCAAGAGCCACAGAAGCAACCCTACTACTGGAGGTTGTTGCTAATGTAGTTACTGATTAAACCATAAGAGAATGGAGGGTAAACACACAGTCCCAGACCACAGAAAGGCACTGAACAGCAGATTGTTATCCCCTTAGACTATACAAACCTCCAGATCTCCTCCATGGAATTACTTGTGTTGTTTATGCTCATGAACAGCTGTCGCAGGATGATGGGAAATTTTTCAGTTAGGCTCTGGGTTATCTCAGTCCAATGCAGAAATAGGAAAATCCACCTGACAAGTTTAGGTTTAAACCAAGAAACAGCATGACTGACTAAGTAGTACAAAAGTGTTAGTAGCTGTCTGATCACTGATGGATCCTCTGTGAGAGGCAGGAAGACCTAGAAAAGAGAGGTAGATCATGGAGCCTAAGGAAAGGTTTTACAGTGATATCTTAAAAGAAAAAGTGCCTATTCACACCTAAATAGACCACTACCATGCCCCAGTAGTGACAATGCTCTGCTTAAAGTTGTTAACCTGTGAAGGTCATGTTGTTCATTGTTCGAATTAGAGAACAGAATCTCAGCTGTCCTAAACTCAAAATACTGTTGAATACCTGAGCTGTGTTAGAATCCTCAGATTCTAATTCACATACCACTTTTCTTTTCACTCCCTTTGGGTATATCTGAATTGCTTTATAATATTTTATAACATTAAAAGAATTATCCACTTTAAGTTTTGAGCATATGCTATTTTCCAGGCAACAAACTAGATTTATGTAGAATAACTCAGTTTCACTGTGATAATTTATATCATACAGTCAATTCCAATGTTATAAATGAGAAGGATACTGTTATAGCTATATGGAATAAATAAAGTCATATTCAGGGATATTGAATTATATGCAGCCTCAAAACGAAAAAAAAAAAAAATAGGAAGAGGGAAAAAATACCAGTTGGGTATGTGACTTGCATCAGAATTAAGGGACAGATTAAAAAGATTGACTGTGGGCCTCCATGTTTGTTTCTATGTCTTACTTCAAAGTCATATTCATGTTTAAACTAGTCCAATATAAAGGTCTCTTATGCAATCTGTTTTCACCTCTTTTTTGCTAGCATACCTTCTAACTTAAAACAGTATTTTTTTCAAATGCATCAAAAATTCTAATTTTTTTTTTGCAAAGGCACATAGTTAAAAAGGGTCAGAGTGAAAGCAAAGACCTAGGTCTTCTAGTTCTACTAGATCTGGTACTTCTTTCCACTCTTTCTTAATATTTAATAGATACAGAATAATAATCACTCAAAATTATAAGCCACAGTCACTCCTATAACTTCTTTATACTAAAGACAGTTTCTGAAATTGTCAATGTAATATCAATTCCATTCCATGTAACTTCCCTGATAAAAATAAAGAATTGCTTAAAAGGACAACACATGTAGCAACAGTTATTGAACAATCTCTTGTACAGACAGATATATGTAGATAGATAGATAGATAGATAGATAGATAGATAGATAGATAGAGACATAGAGACATAGAGAGATAGAGAGATAGATATATGTAGATATGTAGATATTTAGATAGAGAAATTGACAGACCAGATAGATAGATAGATAGATAGATATAGATATAGATATAGATATAGATATATATACAGAGAGCAGACTTTAAGCAATGCATATATCAACCTTAAGCAGATACATACAAACACACACACACATATAAAGAGAGAAAAGACATATATACATATATATGCATATATATACATATATACATATGTATATGATGTATATGTGTATGTAGAGACAAACATATATACAAAAACACTAGCAATGTAAAAATTTAATGCTTATATTGAATTTATCCTATTACTATAAGAATCATTTTAATTAGAAAACTATTATTGATTATCTGATCTAATTGAAAAAAAGAACCACATGGCCATCTCAATACATGAAGAATATAGTTTTAAAATGAATACAAGATCATAGTAAAAGACTTGAACTATTGAAGATACAGTTGCATGTGCTCCTTTATTGCAGCCTTGTTCACAATTGCCAAGTACAAATTCAATCAACAAACTGAATTAATAAACAAAAACTGCTATCTGTATTCAATAGAATACTCTTTAGCCATAAAAAAAGAATGAAAGCAGTCATTTTTAGCAACATACAGAGAACTGAAAGGTTTACATGAAGTGAAATAGGTCAGACTCAGAGAAATATATACTGTATGTACCCACATTTGAAAACTGGAAGTTTAATCTTATCAAAGCAGAAAATAAAATAGATATAAGTGAGCACAGGGAATATGTGAAGTGTATTACTGGAAAGAACATCTTAGGAGGAGAAAAAAACACCTACCTGTTCTCAACTGGAAGACTATGGCAGGCAACAGTTACTTGAGTATTTCAAAAGAGTTAAGAGACAAGACTTTGGATGTCCACACTACAAAGGTATGATAAATGCTTGAAGTGAGAAGCACACCAATGACCCTGTTAAGGTCATTTTACACATACACACACAATTAAATGTCACACTGCACCCCAAAAGGATTTGGCATCAGTACCTGTCAATTAAAAGTAAAACTACACCTTTGAAATGCTTTCCTACAACTCAGCACATGTGGAATGCAATGAAACTGTAATCCAAGGAATCTGGTTAAGTATGTAAACAGTCAATTAAGTATGTCAATGATGTCTGAAAAAACATACTTGAGCATTTTTAAGTTTTGCAATTAGTCTGTCAGGAACATTTTTATCTGGTAATATGAAGTACAAAAGTAAAAACAAAGATGAAACTTCACATTATCAAATCACACTGTATTTTTTAAAACATTGTGATAATAACATATAGCCCCATTCCATCATGCTGTGGGTCATTTGTAGGTCAGATTTGAGCCTCTGGGGCTTCCATATGATGCTAATAGCCCGGAGGGAGAAGAGCTAAGGGAAATGCACAAGGCTGTAGCTACACATATAAAACCAATCACTGAACAGAGTCACAAACAACATTGCTTTTCATGATTTTATCTAAATTACATAATTTAATCTTAACTTTTGCTTTACAAGAAATAAATTACAACCTAAAGTTCAAATCAAATATTTCAAAAGTTCAATCCTCTTCAGGGAGATATTTGTGCAAAAGAAAACGTCCTATTTACACTCATGTGATTGTTAGAAACCATGACAGAGTCAATTTACTGTAAGGAAGATATAGCACTGTTCAAACTTGGTCATCTTAGGAGTTTTTATGGCATAATGCTATGTGACTATGATGACAAACAGTACAGTATCCTAGGTCTTCCAGAATTACATGCTAAACATCTTCAAAAAAAAAAAAAAAAAAAAAAACCCACCTCTCATTCAACACAGGGAGAAGTTAAGCTGTGACTACCTAGAGCCTTTGTCTACAGACTAGTGTTCATGGTACTAGAAGTGTTGGTATCAGGCTCCGAACCCAGTGACATCACATCTAGGCGACCCCCACATCGTTGCCAAGGCAACAGCCACACACTCCCAGAATCCACCTGGCTACCTCACCTTTACCTGGGAGATACTACGACACCGCCCATATAAAACAGGCAGGACCCCCCCCCCCCCCGACTCGCTCTCTTATCTCTTCCACCTTCCTCTCCCCACCTTTGCCCTATCCCCTGAGTAAACCTCCTCCCCCTTGGAACCGCGTGGTCTGGAGTGGTCTGTTCTGAACTGCGGTCGGATTTTCTTAAAACTAACAAGAAGGATCTCTGCAAGCTACCAAAAGAAGTTGAACATCAAAATAGCTACAAAAAATTCATATTCAATGATGACCTGCCTGCAAGATAGGCTATAGTGGCACAAAGCTGGAGAGAGTAACCAACCAAGGCCCACTCCACAAGATGCTGCTCTGGTGGCCGAGAACCTGAGCCACTAGACTTATCCAGGGACTTAAGAGGAAACCTAGCACTTCTGTTTTGCTAGAGTAATATAGCTGTAAAATGATACCTAATGACATCTGCTACATGCATAGACTAGTGTCTTGCTCGGCCACCATCAAAGGCCACCATCCTGTAGCAGATGGGAACAAATATAGAGTCACACAGCCAAGCAACATGCAGAGAGTGCTGTGAGCTATCTACCACTCAGACACTAATCAAAGCCAATAGAATGTGTTTATTAGCTGGATAGTGACTACAATGGCTGTTCAGGATCCCAGTGTAGTACCAAGCCTTTCTCAGGGTGAGCTTTTAAGCACAACCATCACATTCTAGTTTGACATACTTCAGTTAACAAGAACAACAAGCCAGAAACAGAACTACAGAAGAAGAAGAAGAAGAAGAAGAAGAAGAAGAAGAAGAAGAAGAAGAAGAAGAAGAAGAAGAAGAAGAAGAAGAAGAAGAAGAAGAAGGAAGAAGAAGAAGAAGAAGAAGAAGAAGAAGAAGAAGAAGAAGAAGAAGAAGAAGAAGAAGAAGAAGAAGAAGGAAGAAGAAGAAGAAGAAGAAGAAGAAGAAGAAGAAGAAGAAGAAGAAGAAGAAGAAGAAGAAGAAGAAGAAGGAAGAAGAAGAAGAAGAAGAAGAAGAAGAAGAAGAAGAAGAAGAAGAAGAAGAAGAAGAAGAAGAAGAAGAAGAAGGAAGAAGAAGAAGAAGAAGAAGAAGAAGAAGAAGAAGAAGAAGAAGAAGAAGAAGAAGAAGAAGAAGAAGAAGAAGAAGAAGAAGAAGAAGAAGAAGAAGAAGAAAGAGCAAGGTTAGATGGATTGGGTCTGTGTTTTCATTTTGGCAGGTGGTGTAGAGTTTTATGTCCTGAATAGTACTTCTATCATAAAGTTAAGTTGTGCTAAGGTCTGAGAGCCTACTAACATCTGGGGCCCTGTTACAATAGTACGAGACCTCGGAACACTAAGTTCTAAATGGAATGTCTCCATCAAATATCTCCTCTCAGAGCTCAGGAAAGTAAGGAAGAAGAGGCATACAAATTGGAAGAGCTAGAGGATATGGAAGACACCTCAAAACAAGGCTTTCTAAACATCAGCACCTGGGGCACTCATAGTCTGTAGCAGCATACACAGGGTCTGCACAGAGTCTGTAGTAGCTGGGCCTCCTCCAGGACTGAGAAATGAAGTAGAAACATGCCCCCAGCCCTCACTCCAAAGCTGTAGCTGTCTGCAGCCACAAGTACCGGGTTCTCCTGAGAGGAAGCCTGGGAATTAATGGGAATGGAGGGCAAGAGAAACGTGGGGCCAAGACAAAGTATTCTGATCAAGGCCCCAAGTTTAATAATTTGCTTTCACATATAAAGGGGAAGCCCCACCCCCAGTGTCTCTTCTCGGTTCAGCCCAGGGGCTGGGTAAGGAGATAGAAGGTGTCAAGGCTAGCTCAACAGGCCATCCATTCTTTTTAGCTCAGGTAGCAGGCTCCAAGGTGCCAAGGCTGGCAATGCAATGCATCTCAGGTCCTACTGTTGCTTGGTCTATTGTGATAAAAGACTTGCAGGCCTCCTCAGGCCTGGGGGAAAGGTACAAAGCTATCACCAATTAATAACCACTCACAAATAAAAATGAGTTCTCTTCAATGGAGTCTCAATGGATGTACAAACCACTCTTAAGAACAGGCCTCATGTCCAACTAACACATAAAACAAATTCAAGGGCCTTTTTCAAGGTTCTTTGGCTCATATTTTGTCAGGGAAATACATGAAACACATAGATACATGGATATATAGAACACATGAATGCACAGAACAAATGAATACACGGAATACAGAGGTAGTTTGAACTTCAAAAACCTGTTCCATGGGTGTGAAAAGAAAAGCAAAATTGGAAGTTATCAATGAACAGTGTTATTTGATTCCCCTTATTCTTAGTTGATGAATAAATCATAGAACATTGATTGTCTCTGTTGTTGATATCCAGCATTTATCCCTGTCGGTGAGACAAGATAGAGTACATACTCTTAATTTTCTTGTATATGTTGATTTACTTTGTGTCCAAGTATGTGATCAAAATTGGGAAAAGTTCTTCCTTCTTCTTGACCTTCATATGGTCTGTAAGTTGTTTCATCGATATTCTGAGCTTTTTTCCTAATATCCACTTATCAGTGAGTGCATACCATGTGTGTTCTTCTGTGACTGTTACCTCACTTAGGATGATATTTTCTAGTTCCATCCATTTGCGTGCAAATCTCATAAAGTCATTGTTTTTAATGGCTGAGAAGTACTCCATTGTATAAGTGTACCACTTTTTCTGTATCCATTCCTCTGTTGAGGGACATCTGGGTTGTTTCCAGCTTCTAGCTATTATAAATAAGGCTGCTATGAACATAGTGGAGCATGTGTCCTTGTTATATGTTGGAGCATCATTTGGGTATATGCCCAGGAGTGGTAAATCTGGGTTCTCAAGTAGTACTATGTCCAATTTTCTGAGGAATCACCAGACCAATTTCCAGAGTGATTGTATCAGCCTGAAATCCTATGAGCAATGGAGGAATGTTCCTCTTTCTCCTCACCAGCATCTGCTGTCACCTGAGTTTAGCCAATCTGACTGGTGTGAGATGGAATCTCAGGGTCATTTTGAATTGCAATTCCTTGATGACTAAGGACATTGAACATTTCTTTAAGTGCTTCTAAGCCATGCAACAACATTCCTCAGTTGAGAATTCTCTGTTTAGCTCTATTCCCATTTTCAATAGAATTATTTGGTTCTCTGGAGTCTAATTTCCTGAGTTTTTTGTATATTTTGGCTATTAGCCCTCTATCAGATATAGGGTTGGTAAAGATCTTTTCCCAAAGAAAAATGTTGGGATGCTGTTTTGTCCTACTGACAGTGTCCTTTGCCAGGTACCCAGTACAGCCAAATCGAGTCACTCCATCGTAGCTATAGGACAATGCTGGCACTGCACAAGAAGATGAACTATCTCTAGAACAGGAAGGAGCAGACAGCACTGGTGCTGTCTGAACATCTAATTGTGTGGACCTGAATTATATGATACTTGGTCCTTTTGAAACTTTAATATCCTTTCTTTGCTCTATACAGTTAATATTTTTGTTTTGTTTTTATTCTGTGTTGTGGGGGAATTCCATAAGGTATTCTGTATGATTCTTATATCTTGACATGCACCTCCTTCTTCAGGTTGAGAAAATTTTCTTCTATGATTTTGTTTAAAATGTTTTCTGTGCCTTTGAACGGGGTTTCTTCTCCTACCCTATTCTTCTAGTTCTATTTTTCATAATGTTGGTCTTTTTGCAGTGTCCCAGAGTTCCTGGAAGGTTTTTATGAGGGTTTTTTGTTTTTTAACATTTGCTTGACTAAGCTATCTATTTTTTCTATCATGTCTTCAACACGTGAGATTCTCTTTTTTGTGTCTTGTATTCTGTTGGTGAAGAGGAACTCTGAGAGTTTTGTTTGACTTTCTAAAGTTTTCATTCCCAGTTTTAGAACGGTTTGGATTTTCTCTTTTGGTCTGTCAGTCTTTCTTTTTGTCTTTTTCATTATTTTTCATTTTGTTAATCTGCAATATTGGCTTATTTACTCCTTATAGAATTGTAAAACATTCTTATTTATTTATTCTTTTCTCATTTATTTCATCCCTACCTCAGATTTCCCTCCCCCCTCCACCCAGTCTTTCTGCCCTGACACATATCCTCTCTCCCCCAGATCCACTTCTCCTCCATTTTGATTTAGGAAAGAGCAGAACTCCCAGGGCAATCAACCAAATATGGCATAACAAGTTAAAATAGAACCAGAACAAATGCTTTAGAGAAACACTTATGGCTACGTTCACTTAATGTCAAGACCTCATCTGACCAAATACATTCACAACAAAAAGGAGAAAGGGTTACATTAATGGGTTAACCCATTAAGTTTCTCATTTTTGGTGTGTCTTATAGTAATAAACTAGATATCCTCAAAATAACAATAACAACAAAAGCTGAGCAAGGTAACCCAGTAGAAGAAAAGGGGTCCCAAGAGCAGGCAGAAATACTCCCACTCCACTGTTAGGTTTCCCACAAGAAACCCAAGCCACACAGTCAGAACATATGCAGAGCTAGCACTGACCCATACAGACTCCCTGATTGTCACTTCAGTCTCTGTGAACCCCTATAATCCCTGCTTAGTTGACCCTGTAGGTCTCAGCAAAGTGAAGACCAGTGAAATGAAGATCAGCAAAGACCTGAGGCTCACAAACATTGCACAGCTAGCTCTACTCCACCAGGCTCACCAAACCAAACCTCAAGCTCCCATCACACTCTGTATAGTCCTGTTTATACTCCCTTCAATCATCTCCTCTCCTCCACAGGTCTTGCCTCACCATGTGTCTTGCCTCAGCCTGTGAGTCTGTCTCAGCTGACGTCACTCTGCCAATATGGCCTGAGTCCTCAAAAGTAGCAAGAATCCTTGGCATACCACCAGATGACTTTGGTGCATTTCTTTCTATAAAGTCCCGACAAATACAATGTGTTGTTATCCTGCATCACATGTCCTTTCACATGCTTGCTTTAGTAGAATATCCTTTCACCTGTGTCTGCTTCAGTGAAACATTCCTTCATGTGTCTGCTTTAGCAAAACATCATCCAACACAATTGACTTTCCAAAGAACCCTTAGGTTCCCACTTTAGACCAGTCATTTTTGGCCAGTCCTACAATTTCTGTGCCATCTTTATCCCCAGTACATCTTGCATGCAGGACAAATTGTAGGTCTAAGGTTTTGTGGCTGAGTTGGTGTCCCAGTCCTTCCACTGGAATCCTTGCCTGGTGACAGAAAATGGATGGTTCAGGCTTTGTATCCCACATTACTGTTAGGAGCCGCGTGAGCGTGACAACATTCGCCATTACAAGATGGCGCGGGCATCCTGTCATCCCACTAGTAAACAACTGACTGCGCAGGTGCAAAAGGCAAAAAGCGCGCCAAAGTCACTGCCCATCCCGGGGCGTAGTATGGGTAATGAGTGAACAGCCAATCAGAAGTGAACAAGTCACTCTAGGGTGTATATAAGCAGTGCCTTTTCCAGGCTTTGGGTCTTTCCGCTTCTGCTTATACAAGAATAAAGCCTCGCTATAGTAACCACCCGAACACTGCCTCACGTGTCTTTTTCACGGGCTAAGGGGACACGGAGGGGCGTGGAACATCTGGCGCCGAAACCCAGGAATTTCAAGGTGCAGTGGAGACCCCCCAAGTTTTGGGGCGGGTTAAAAGACTACTGGAATGAGGTACGTCTCTGAGAGATATGCCTGGGGTGGAAGCCTTCGTTGAGAGCGGACTTTCACTCACCGCAGCCGCTCCACTAGCTAGCCTCTTGCTTGCGTTGTTTTTGCTTTCAGCTATTAGTGCAAGTCAAGAGGTTTCAGAAGAGGGCCACCCTAGCATACCAGAACCAGAGCGTGTTAGCAGGCATCAGGCCAAGGAGCCTGGAGATCAGGCCAAGGAGCCTGGGGATCAGGCCAAAGAGCCTGGAGAAACAGATAAGGCCAAGGAGCCTGGTCAAAGAAAAGAGTACTCAAAAGAAACAAGGGCTACTGCAGAGCCTGTTAAGGTTAAGGACCCTCCATCGGCTGGTGGAGAGAGAGTGGAGGACAAAAGGACCCCCCTTTATGGCAGAATCTTTGGGGAACCAGAGCAAGCAATGCCAGTGATAGAACAGATGATCTTTGAAAATGCCACAGCTGAATGCCGTGCAGCCATTGTCCCTCATAGGAACAAGGGGCTACAAGACTGGCTGAGAGCCTGTTGTGGCCTGGGAGGCCTCCTCACTAAGGCAGGACTTGCAGCAGCAAACTTAGAAATGGCTGCGGCCCTTCTCCAAGGTCAGGGACACAATAGGCCCCCCGCCATGGCAGGGGAGGGGAGCTGTTTGTGTTTATTCCACAGGTGAAGACAATCCAATTTGGGTCCCTACACGGCTGGTGCAGATTGTGAAGAATGAAGCTAGATTGCAAGATGACGGCTCTGATTCTCCTGATACTGATGTTCGATTTGAGGATAAGTATACCACTATGGGCCATAGTTAGATCTTGGCCTGTTCCCATGCCAATACATTCAAATTCTGCAGTGCTGCCGTTGTTTACAGCTATTGAGTGTTACTTGGTTGCCCGTCCTCACAGCGCACCCGCCAGCAGCCTGAGTTATATAATGCTACAAGTTTTCCATTAAATTTTACACTTTGTTTTGTGGCAGCAAAACTTTATAACATAAAGGTAATCTACTTGGTGTTGATTTTAGAGAAAATAGATTGCTTACATCATTAAAGATTGGTTTTGTTTCTCAAAAATATGGTTATACTCTAATATTACAAAAGAGACTTGAAAACATAGTTAAACTGCCAATATTCCATTGACTACAGTTGGTAGTTCAACCGAGAGTTTGAAAATTTTTGATTTGCTTATGTTTATAGAGAAAAGATACAACACATGTCTTTTAAAGTTTACAGTTTAAATTTAAGGTTTAAAGTTAAAGTTAAAGTCAAAATCGCACAGTTCAGGCCTAGCCAAGCCTCAGAGAACAGGCCGGAGGGAGGTTAAGCGCATTTACATTTGAATTAAGACAATGCAGACTGAGCTCTGCAGCTCAGGTGCCAAAAGTTCCTTTTCTCCTGGGTCTTCATGACCAGGTCCTAGAAATGTGTTTACCGGTCTTTTGTCTTCATTGTTTCTCGTGAGAAGAGGGATAAATCTAAGACCCAAAGACTTTACAACAATCTGTGGGCTAAAAGTTATGATTATGCTGGAGACATTAAAATTATGCCTACTTCCCTCCATGAGTATAACTGTACCTGCTGATAAAATATTGTTCAAATTGTTTTAATTCCTTTATATTCAAAGTTGTTAAAAATGAGATGCTTTGGATTCCTCTAATATATGTAACAATTATTAGAGAATAAGGTTGGCTTTTATCTGATATATTTATTGGACTAACAAAGATTGGTTATTAAATTAATCCAAAATAAAGTTCAAATTTAAGATTTATACAGCCTAACTTGCCTACTCAAGCTGCCATTTCAGTAAATGCTTATAGAATTATTATAGATATAAAAGATGTTTTTATACCATCCCTTTACATTTCTGGTAAAGGTGAGAGGTTTACAGTCGGTAAATTTATTCATAATTTTTAAGAGCCCATGAAGCGATATTTGTTAGAAATAATTGCTTCAGAAAATGGTTAATTGTTTTACATTATATATATATAAATATTGTTGTTGCTTTAAAACCAAAAATTAAGAGGTTAAATCTTTTAACACTAAAAGATTATATATTATTCATTGTGTGATACTTTATTAGTGGATTTCTCTAAAGAAGTTTTTTCTGCAAGCCTTTGCTCCAATATAACAAGCTTTAAAAAAATTTTTTTGAGTACTTGTTGCTCCAAAAAAGATTCAAAGACAGTGTCTTTCAATATTTGAGACCTCAGTTATATCCTAATCAGATTGTGACACAGAAAATTCTAATAAAAATAGATAGTAGGGGCTGAAGAGGTGGCTCAGTGGTTAAGAGCACTGACTACTCTTCCAGAGGTCCTGAGTTCAACTCCCAGCAACCACATGGTGACTCACAACCATCTGTGGTGGGGATCTAACGCCATCTTCTGGCTTGTGAATGTACATGCAAAAGGAAAATGGTTTACTTTTAATCTTGATTTGCTCTTAGTGATTTTTAAAAGTTGTTTAGAGATATTAATTGGCTAAAACCTCATCTTAAGCTTATCATAGGAGGATTTAAACCTCTGTTTGATATTTTCAAAGGAATGCAAGTCCTAATTCCCCTTGACAATTAACTAATAAAAGATAGATAGCTTTGCTGAAAATAAAGTAAGCTGTTAGTTATCAACAGATAAATTATATAGACTATAATAAATTGTTGGCTGTTTGTGTTATTACTACTCATATGTCCACAACAGCCCTTTGACAAAAGAAACCATTAATATGGATTTGTCTTTCTTCATTCACAAATAAAGTTTATATGATAAACTCCTAAAAACATTTTAGATAAAAGGTTTATTCTTTATTCCACATAACAATTAAATTGGTTATTGAATTATTAAATTTGGCCTATTACATGACAAACATTTTAGACAAATTTGATAATCATATGTTACAGTTTTTCTCTATACATGCTTTTATATTTCCTAAAATTTACTATATATGCAGACCATAGAAAAGATGTTTGCTATATTTACTATATTTACAGATGCCTCATCTATTGAGAAGACAGTATATGTAATTAAATCATATGTGTATTTTCTTGAGTTTACCCTGCTTCAACACAATTAAACTATGTGTTGTAGCCACTGTTTAGAATGTTAAAAAAGGGTGTATCTGCCTTTGTCTTGTTGAATGGTATATTTTATGAAGTACAAAATGTTTCAGCTACACGATCTAATATCTCTAGCCATTTGAATAACATTAAAATTAATAAGTTGTTTAGGAATGCATCTGCACAACCGGTGTCGGTGTGTGTAGACCCCCATTTTTTTTTATGTTATCCAACTTTCAAAATAATTCTGATATCTTGGATTGTAAGACTGTTACATGCCTTTTGGCACAATGCTGGAATGGATCACTAGACCTAGCCTTGGTTGTGCACGTGCCTACATTTGTGCCCATCCCAGTAGAAGCTGATCCTGAAACTTTCCCTACTACATCATTATTGAGACATAAAAGAGACTTTGGCATTACTGCAGCCATTATCACTGCTATTACCATCTCTGCAGCTACAGCTGTGACAGCCGGCACAGCCTTGGCTGATCAGGTTACAGCAGCTACTGTTGTTAATCAAATTTCAGAAAAGACCTCTGAGGCTTTGACCATTCTACAGAAAGTGGATGCATAATTGGCATCAGACATTCTGTTGGTCAATCAGAGAGTTGATTTGCTCCAAGCCCATGTGGAGCAGCTCACGGATGTGGTTCAAATGAGCTGCATGTCAGCAACCCCACATCTAGGTATTACACCTCTGAGATTTATGAATGATACATTTATTCAAAGCCATAATCTTTCTGCTTATTTACAAGGGAAGTGGACTAGGGAGCTGGACCAGATGCAGCAGCAATTGCAGATCCGGATTTCGAGCCTTAATGGAACACGAGTGGACCCCGTTACCCCTGGCGATTTTACTTCTTGGCTTACCTCTGCCTTTTCCTTCTTTCTTAAAGGATGGGGATAGGCCTGTTTGGTGCAGCCCTATGTTTTGGATTAGTGTTCATGTTATGATTGGTCTGCAAGCTCAGAGCCCAACAAAAACGTGACAAGGTCGCTATTGCCCAAGCACTCGTAGCCTTGAGCAAGCGTCTCCCCCTGAAATTTGGCTATCTAGGCTAAGAAAGTAGCCGATGACTGAGACTCTCAGTCAATGCACCCCAAGGGTTCAGCCCATTGCACTGGGTCGATGAGAGGTCTAAGTCTAGCCAGCCCTTGCCTGAATAACTGTGGTACCTGAATATCTAGAGGTGTTGCTAGTGGGTATTTGACAGGGAATGTTCCACGAGTGTGGATAGATTTCCCAAAAGTATGCCTGATTGCACAAAGGTTTGATGCCAAGAAACCTCCCCTGGTGGCGCCCCAGGGTGGAGGCTCCCTTTCCCGCCAAAAGGCATTAAGACGGGTATGGGAAGTATTTCTCATTGCACGACAATGAGAGAAGAAACCCATTACAATATCTCATTTTGCACAGGGGATCAGGCCTCTGCTTTCCCTCACTGAGTTGGTGCCGCGCTTGATAGGCAATAGGCTGTTCCATCTTAAATATATAGATAGGGGGAGATGTTAGGAGCTGCATGAGCGTGACAGCATTCGCCATTACAAGATGGCGTGGGCATCCTGTCCTCCCACTAGTAAACAACTGACTGCGCAGGTGCAAAAGGCAAAAAGCGCGCCAAAGTCACTGCCCATCCTGGGGCGTAGTATGGGTAATGAGTATACAGCCAATCAGAAGTGAACACATCACTCTAGGGTGTATATAAGCAGTGCCTTTTCCGGGCTTTGGGTCTTTCCGCTTCTGCTTATACAAGAATAAAGCCTCGCTGTAGTAACCACCCGAACACTGCCTCACGTGTCTCTTTCACGGGCGAAGGGGACACAGAGGGGTGCAGAACACATTACTAGGAGTTTTAGCTAGTGTCACCCTCATAGATTCCAAGGAGTTTCCATTGCACTAGGTTTCTAGCCTGTTCCCCAATTCCAGTTATCTCCCCAGATACTCTCTCCCTCCACCACTACCCCCATCTGATTCCTCTGGGTAAACCCCCCACCTGCCTCCAGTACATCAGAGATATCTATTCTATTTCCTCTTCCCAGAGAGATTCAGGTGTCCCTCCTTGAGCCCTCCCTTTTTACTTACAGTCTCTGAGTCTGGGGATTGTTGCTTGATTATTCTTTATTTAATATTCACATAAAAGTGAGCACAAACCATGTTTGCCTTGCTGGGGCTGAGTTACCTCACTTGGGATATTTTTCCATGTGCCTGCAAATTTTACCATCCAGTTTGTGTTTTTTTTAGTGATTTGATTTACTTGTTAAAGTCTACTTTCATGGATTGAATTGTTTTTATTATTTTATTCAACTTGCTTATGTTTTCACAGACTTCATGAAGGATATATTTATGCACTCTTTAAGGTCTGTACTGACTGGTTTTGTGTGTCAACTTGATGCAAGCTAGAGTCATCACACAGAAAGGTGTCTCCATTGAGGAAATGTGGGCATGGGATCCTGATGTGGGTGCATTTTCTCAATTAGTGATCAATAGGAGAGGTCCTAGCCTATTGTGGGTGGTGCTGTCCCTGAGATAGCAGTCCTGGGTTGTATAAGAAGGAAGGCTGAGCAAGCCAGAAAAAGTGAACTAGTAAGCTGCATTCCTCCATGGCTTCTATATCAGTTCTTACCTCCAGGTTCTTGCCCCATTTAAGTTTCTGTCCTGATTTCTTTCAGCTGATGAACAACAATTTATAACTGTAAGCTGAATAAGCCCTCTCCTTACCAACTTGCTTTTTGGTCATGGTGTTTGTCAACATAATAAAAACTCTAAGACGTGGTCCTTGGAGATATTTATAATTGCTATTCCAAAGATCTTGTCTTGTTTCAGCTATATTACATTTCTTAGTGCCTACTGTAACAGAATTATAGGCTTTATGAGGAGGCATATTAACTTGGCTGTTCACGAATGTATTTTTGTGTTGGGATCTAGACATCTGGACTTAATGATATTAATAATATTTGAGGTGTTTCTTGATGTTGAGGTAGGTGTTCTTTCTGGTTTTTGGTGTCTGTTGCCCTATCTGGATCCTATGCAAGTATGGCACCTGTGGGGTCTCTGGAAGAGAATGCTTGTGTGGATGGGTAAGCGAGTGACATTAAAGATTTGAGATGGTCTCCTAGGTGGAAATGCCAAGAGGGGATTATGGGGAAAAGCTAGAAGAACTGGGACCTATACCAAGAATCAGAGTCTGCAAGAAGTGGATGTAGTTGGGAGAGGGGCTCCTGTAGGAAGCAGGCTGTTTCAGGACAAAAGGTAAGTCTGGTGATGGCATAATGGAGGACATAAGGGATATTGAAAACTTCCTATCTGAGACTCAGCCAAGGGTAGACTCTATCGAGGGTTCCTGTTAGAAAGCTTTTCTGAGGATCAGGGACTAACATCAAGCAAAAGAGGTGAGCAAGAGAAAAGTGGTAGGTGAACCTGGAGTCTGGGAAGAGCTAAGCTGGTTCATCACCACGAGGCAGAGTCCCCTACATTATGCCTGTGACATTCCTCCTATGGTTCTGATTAGTCTATCATACAGTTAGCAAAATGCCAAGTAAGCTCCACTACCTAGTACATCTCATTGGGTGGGATATTATGACTACCTCTAAATTACATAATTCATGTCCCAGACCACAGATGTGTTCTATATTAACACATATAAATTACTTTATGTACATTTAAATTTTATAAGACTCCCTTGTTTTACAATTCAAGTTTTAAAAACAACCTCACAAGCATCTCACTTAGTAAAAGCCCTTTGAAATTTTTATTAAGTAACTTCATAATGTTACTATAAAGGTTTTTACATCTCTTTTTTCCCCTAGCTCTTTGCTCTGTCCCTTTTCAAGGACTTGTATGGTTCAGTATGAGATAGCAGTTCCTCTGGCTATTCAAATATTCCCCTGATCTATCCCTGAGTCTATCCCTGAGGCAAAATAAGTTATTCTAAACCTGGAGGACAACTGTAGTAACTATTCGCATGTAGATAGGAAGAGTTGAGGGGACCCACGAAGCAGATATTTAGGGCACATAGGCAGGTTTCTTCCTTAGTTGCATTTCCCATTGCTATGACAGCATAACCGAACAAAAGCAACATAAGCAAGAAAGCATTCATTTGGGCTCAAAGTACCACATCATAGTCGGTGATAGCAGAGAAGTCAGAGTAGCCAGGCTTCAGGCAACTGTTCACATTGCAGTCACAGATGAGAAACAGAGAAGGACAAATGTTACCTTACCCTTTCCTGTCTTTAGGATACCACCCAGGTGCTTCACACAGTGGGCAGGCCTTCCTACTTCAATTAATCTAATCAGAGTAATCCCTCTTCTCTCAGGTGATAAAGATGACAACCGAGATTAACCACCACAGCTCCACCCCTTGCCAATTTAACAGCTAAACACATTACTTTAAATCATAAGTTTCCACCCCCCCCCCCGTGTCCTCGACATCTCATTATCAGTTCGTGTAACCTACATCTTCAAAAGTCTTCATAGTCTTTAACAATAGCCCAAAGTCTACATCACATTTGAAAATCAAGAAAAGCTCTTCAATTCAAAGACAAGTTACCTCCTTCTGGCATACTGTGGCATGGAGATGGCATACTGTGGCATGGAGATGGCATACTGTGGCATGGAGATGGCATACTGTGGCATGGAGATGGCATACTGTGGCATGGAGATGGCATACTGTGGCATGGAGATGGCATACTGTGGCATGGAGATGGCATACTGTGGCATGGAGATGGCATACTGTGGCATGGAGATTCTGTACCATGATGGACAAATCTGAGCACTACAATGAATGATCAGGCTAAAGTAAGACCAAACTCTAGCAGGAAAAATATCAGATCCTGAAGGTCTCTGTCTGCAAGGAGGGACTTCTGGTCAAAGTTACTGGGCTTCAGAAGACTCCGGTAGCCCTATTCCTTTAACTTTGACCCACAGCACGTATAACCTCTCTGTTAGGATGGCCCTATTCTGTCGGTAGCTTTCCTCTAGTCCTCCTGTTACTGTCTATGAGTCTTAATCAGGTTCATTTTCTCTTCCAGCTACAGATTTAGAAGGCAGGAAACACTTTGACTTCTAATGGAAGTAGTAGAGAAATCTCAAATGCTGCAACAGGAGCAGACAGAATTAGCAGTTTGAAAACCTGTCTATGGTACTGTTGTGGATGTCAGGAAGTGCATGCCAACTGGATCCTGTGCATGATATACCTGTCTTCTGAGAGGCTCTGCCAGAGGCAGATGCTCGCAGCTAACCATTGAACTGATCATGGAGTCCCAATGGAGGAGGTAGAGAGAAGACTGAAGGAGCTGAAGGGGCTTAAGGCCCCATTGGAGGAGCAACAATAGCAACCTGCCAGAGCTCCCAGGGTCTAAACCACCAGCCTGCAAACACACATGGAGGGACCCATGGCTCCAGCTGTATATGTAGTGGAGGATGGCCTTGTCAGGCATTGGTGGGAGAGGAGGTCCTTGGTCCCGTGAAGGCTGGATGCCCCAATATGGGAGAATTCAAGGGCAGGGAGGAGGGAGTGGGTCGATGGGTGGGGGCACATCCTCATAGAAGTAACAGAAGGGGGGAAGGGATAACAGATCTGGGGGGATGGGGAAAGGGGACAACATCTGAAATGTAAATAAATAAAATATCCAATTAAAAAACACGAAAGAAAATCTGCTTATTAGGAGTAAGGAAATGCACACATTAGAAGCTCCCTGCTCTCTCAATCTTGCTTCTTCCATGCCTGTAAAACCAGCAGCACATACACATAGCATAATGCTGACTTCTGCCACTTTGGTGTGTAGTCTGCCCACCTTGGACCGTGTCTGTATCAACGTCTATGCATTCACCCTGAAGACACTCTCTCATAAGCAGTTAAGAGGGAACCCTTTTAGTTCAGGCATTCTTCCACCAAAAAAATTTTGGGTCTTCACAAAAAAAGAGTGCCAGTACCTGAGTTTCACCTTGAAGACACCTTTCCTATTATTTCAGTATACTGTAGAAAACATCTCTTTGATGGTGCCGCTTTCTTTAACAATTACAGTTGTTCCTATCCTGAAGTTTCCTTGGCAAAGTTCATTAATCCATTACATTTACATTCAAATTCCCAAGACACAGAAAACTAAAACCAAATTCTTTGCCAATAAAGCACATGAATGGGCCCTATTCTGAGAGACTGCATGGAGATATTCATGCCTCTCCACTAATGAAGTAGCTGGCACAAAATAATCAAATTCAGTGCTAAAATCAATCAATTAGAAACAAAGAGAACAATACAAAGAATCAACAAAGCCAAGAGCTACTTCCTTTGACAAAATTAACCAGATAGACAAACCTTTAGCCAAACTAACTAAAAATCAGAGAGATGGTATCCAATTATCAAATTCAGAGATGAAAAGGGATACATTAACAACAGACACTTAGGAAGTTAAAAGATCATTAGGTCTTTCTTCAAACCTGTATCCCACAAAAATCAGAAAAACTAAATGAAATGTATGATTTCCTAGATAGATACCAATTACTAAACTTAAGTCAAGATTCACAGCCAACTTCATATACAATGGAAAACAGCAAAATCATTTTCTCTAAGGTCAGGAACAAGACAAATATTCCCATTTTCAACACCCATATCCAATTCTGTACTGGTAAAGTAATAAAAACACAAAAGGAAATAGAGGAATATACATTAAAAACAAAGAGGTCAAATGATTCCTGTTTGCAGATAACATGATTTTATATGTAGAAAAACCAATCTCTCCTACAAATAAGACAAAATTAACAAATACATTCAATGAATTCCATCAAGTTTTAGGAAGTGAGATATGTCACATTTTTATAAATCAATTAAGTTGCTCAGAAAAATTTTTAAAAAAGCAACCCTACTCAGACATGAAAGTGCATAGGAATACATTTAAACATAAACAACCTTTATCATGACAATTATGATACTGTTGAAATAAATTCAAAAGGACATTAGTGAAAAACATAATCATTGATTGAAAGAACAAATACTGTTTAAAATGTCAATATTTTCCAAAGCAACTTTAAATGTATTATAGTTCATATCTAGATACTCATCATATACCTCACAGAAACAGAAAAGTCACCTAAAATGTACACATATTCACAAAAGAAAACCCCCTAAATAGCTTTAAAAATATACCCAGGGGGGAAAAAGATACATGAACATGTCACAATACCTGATTTCAAAGCACAGTACAAAACTTTAACAAACAAGACAGTAGGGTTACATAACAATCACAGACAGCATGCAGCAGAATCAGCCCACATAACCAAAGCCATTTATAATTACATTAACACTACGTTCCAAAAATATCAATTGGTTGAAAGATAGATTCCTGAATAATCAGTGTGACAAGAAAACAAAATCCTATGTGTCTGTACACAATAAAAGAAGCCAGATAAACGACTGACTTCCAACATATGCAAATCATTAACTCAAAACCTACAGCAAATATTTAAATGCATGATCTATACCTGCAAAGCTATACTACTACAAAATAATACATAAGAAACTCTTAAGGCATTGATAGGAACAAATGTTTTGTGTTTGTTTGCTTCTTGGTTTGCTTTTATCTATGCTCCCAAATATATATATATATATATATATATATATATATATATATATATATATATGTGTGTGTGTGTGTGTGTGTGTGTGTGTGTGTGTGTGTGTGTGTATCTGTATGTGTATATATATATATAAATATACATATATATATGTCAAAAAGAGAAAGAGAGAGGGGTGAGGAAGGAGGAAAGGAAGGAGGACAGAAGAAAGAGCAAAAGAGGGTGAGAGAAGAGAGAAAGAAAAAAAGAGAAAGAAAGAGAGAGAAAGAAAGAGAGAAGGATGGAGAAAGAGAAAAAAGAGGGAGAGAGATGGAGGGAAGAAAGGAAGGAAGGAAGGAAGGAAGGAAGGAAGGAAGGAAGGAAGGAAGGAAGGAGGGAAGGAAGGAAAAAATTGAACGTGCTATAGACAAGTAAATTTTCTAATTTTTTTTTAAATTGAATAGGAAAATATAATTGCACTACTGCTACATGATCATATCTTGGCTTTACAGGCAATCACCATCTTAGAATAAAAAGGATGACAAAAGTATTCCAGTCATATGAGACCTGAAAGCAAGCAGATGTTGCTATTCTAATATTATTCAAACTAGACTTCAAACTAAAATGTATCAAAAGAGAAAAAAAATGAAAATTTCACCCTAATAAGGGAACAGTTAACCAAGAAGATATTAGTACCCTAAATATATGTACATCAAAATATGGTGCACCCAGTTTCATTAAAGTTATACTACTTGATTTAATATCATGACATTAATCTTAGGTGATTTCAATACCCTACTTTCTCTAATAGTCATTTTGTTGATGTGGGGAAAAGGGAACCTGTATTCCCTGTTCCTGGAATTGCAAACCGATGCAGCCACTATGAAAATTAGTGTGGAGAATTCTTTTTTTAATTGGATATTTTCTTTATTTGTATTTCAAATACCTCTTTTCAAGGTCTCCCCTCTGGAAACCCCCTATCCCATTCCCCATTCCCCATCCCCCTGCCTCTGTGAGGGTGCTTCCCCACCACCCATTCTCGCCTTCCCACCCTGGCATTCCCTGACACTGGGGCATGGAACCCCCACAGGACCAAGGGCCGCTCCTCCCACTGATGTCCAACAAGGCCATCCTCTGCCACATACGCAGCCGGAGCCATGGGTCCCTCCATGTGTACTCTTTGGTTGGTGGCATAGTCCCCAGGAGCTCCAGGGAGTCTGGCAGGTTGACACTGTAGCTTCCCTCATGGGGCTACAAACCCCCTCAGCTCCTTCAGTCCCTTTTCCAACTCCTCCATTGGGGACCCCACGCTCAGTCCAATGGTTGGCTGTGAGCATGTGTGAAGAATTCTTTAAAAGCTACAAATAAATCTACCAATGACCCAGTTGTACCAGTCCTTGGCATGTGCCCAAGGACATAGTTTCTACTTCACAGATACTTGCTCTACAATGTTCACTGCCACTCTATTCACCAGATCTAGAAAATGGAAAAAAAAAAAAAAAAAAAAAAAACCTAAATGCCTTACAATTGACACATTGATAATGGAAATGTGGTACATATAAAAACGGTATGGAATACTACTCAGCTAGAAAGAAAAATGAAACCATGAACTTGGAAGGTAAGTGAATAGAATTAGAAAGGATCATATTGGCTGAGTTAATCCACACCGAGAGAAACAAACTTCAAATATTTTCTTTTAATGGAGACTCCTAATTCAAATCTTCAAATGTGAGAACATCTCATAAAGTACTGCAGAAATGAGAAAAGTAAAGAGGGACCATTCCTGGAACCGGGTTGGTGGTGACAGAGAAAGAAATGACAGATACACTGATCTGATTGGGGAAACGGGGAAATAGGGAAGGGAGTGGAAGAGAGTAAGAAAAAAAAAAAGAAAAACAATAGAAATGTCTGAAAAAGCCATAAGAAATCACTTACTCTCTACCTACCTAAAAATAAATAAATAAATAAATAAATAAATAAATAAATAAAACCTATATATAATACACATAAGTTTAAATATGCATATGTAATTTAAATTTAATTTTTTATTGTTAAGTTTGTTTCTTATTTACATTCCAGTCCTTGCCTCCCTCGGTACCCCCCACCCACAGTTCCTCATCCCATTCCTCCTCCTCCTTGACTCCAAGAAGGTGATCCCCTCACCAAGCCACTTCCTTCCCTGGGGCCTCAAGGATTAAGCCCATCTTCTCCCACTGAGGCCAGACTAGGCAGACCTCTGCTACATATGTTCCAGGGTTTCGGACTGGCCAGTGTATGCTCTTGGTTGGTGGGTCGGTCTCTGGGAGCTCCACGGGGTCTGGGTTAGTTGAGTCTTCTAGTCTTCCTATGGTCACTCTCTGTTTCAGCTTCTTCAGTCTTTCCCCAAAGTCAGCCATAGGGGTCCCCAGCTTCAGCCCAATGGTTGAGCTGGTAGGGCAGACAGCTGCTAGTAAGGCCTTTTATAGGACAGCCATGCCAGGCTCAATTTTAATTTTATTTTCTCATGTTTGCTGACAATGTTTCTTCTAAGAGCCAGAGACCACCTAAGAAAAACCCCAACATGAGTCATGAGAAGCCCTCTTTTGAGTTATTGGTCAGGGTTATCCATGAGCCTCCTGAAACATTATAGACTATTGCTATTACTTTTGGTTGCCTTCCACGGGTGAATGTTAAGTCACTGTTGCTCAAGAAACCTTGTACTTCAGACACTGGTCTCAGAGGCCTCTGAGATGGAACTGACAGGAATTCTTCCTCCCTGAGAACTAGCTGTCATAGTTCCAGAGATGCTATGCAAGCTATGTTGCCTATGAATCTTACAATAACTAGCATGGTATAGTAACCTTAAATGTACATCTGTGGCACATATGCCTTGGAAGTAACCAGATGCTATCGAATTGGATTTAAGACTCACTCAAGAAGAAGGAACTGTTGCCTAGTACTGGAAACCTAATAATCTACTCAAGACTAGTAAAGTTATAGACCTTAGAAGAGAATCTACAACCATCATTCTATTAAACCAGCACCATCCCTAACCACATTTTAAATATTTGTTCTAATCTACAGGTCAGGTACCTCAGCCCTCACCAAGAAAATTCTCTTTCCAAGAGATAGAGACTATTACACAAAACCACCATCAAATCAAACTTTAGGATTGTGGAGCCCATTCCCTATGGATACATCTACAAAGCAACTCCAACACCTAAGGCTCCATGGACATTGCAGAAGAGGATTGGAAAGATTGTAAAAGCCAGAGGATCAATGAGTTTGCTGTAAGATTATATCTCCTAGTAAAGTCAGAAGCTATACCCATAAAGTCTCGCCAACATGACTGGCCAAATGGGAGCTGAACAAGGACGACAATAGACATCCTAAAGTTCACGAGGGAAATCCCATAAGGCCTCAAGCCTTCACAAAGAGCGATAGGAAACTAAAGAATGATGAGAATGGGAGAAATATCCTTCCTCAGAGAAGAACTCACCAATTGATTATCCAATATCAAATGGTCAGCACATGTATACATACATAAAACATACATACAAGTAACATCATGCAGGCTGAGCAGGTTATGTTTATTAATATGTTTATGAATATATATTCATATATATACATGCATATATACACTATATATTTTCTTCATTCACTGATGATACGTGTGTGTGTGTGTGTGTGTGTGTGTGTGTGTGTGTGTGTGTGTGTACATGTGTGTGTACATGTCAGGAGCAAATGAAGAATAAGTCACTGAATTTGTAAGCGATTAAGAAAGAATGTATGGGAGGCTTTTGAGGAAAGAAAGAAAAAAGGGAAAGTGTGACTATATTACAATCTATAAAACAAGAAAAATAAATTAAAAAACATCAGATCCTAGTACAGTTATGTTCTCCATGTAGATTCTATTTCCTAGCATTTCCTTTAGAAATGTTTTATACATGTGAGTGCCTGAAAAAGTACACATGAGTTACAGAAACATGCTGCCTGCTTTTAAGTTTCATACAAGATGGAAAAACTTTCACGAGTAGTTTGATGAACTATTTAAAAACCGAGGATCAGTCTCGAGTGGCATACAAGGTTGAATCCGGGTCATAAGAGAATTAAACATTAAGAGGCCTAGACCACTTGTACATAGTAAAGGGGAGTGATAGAATAATGGGATAGAAGAAAACAGAAGTCCTGTCATTGTTTTAACCAAAGGTCACAACTGCAGACTGCAGGTAGAGGGTAGATTTTTATCTCATCGGCACATGTATTAAAACTTCTGAATTTAATATCTAAAGCTTTTCAGATTTTATTTATTCACTGGTACCAGAATATTAACTGTTAATGGTGCACTACAAGATAATTACATAATTGAGCATAGGCTTTTAGAAAATTTCACAGGCATGGGAAAAGTCACATCTTGAAATCAGGGCATAAATTAAGTCTAACATTGCTTCAGTCTCTGGTTTTTGATTCCTTTTCCTAGTATTTCTAAAAAAAAAAAGGGGGGGGGCATTTGTTATTTAATTGAACTTTATAAAAACCAGTCCAGCACAGTTGGAATTTTTAAGTGTGTACCACTATCACAGACAGTTTGAAAGCTCCTACTTTCGCTGGTCTCCATTCTGATTTGCAGGTTTGCTTCAGTTGTTGAGTTCTATCAAGTGTTTGGGCTCTTTTCTCCCATTTGATTAGATTATTATCCAGATGAAGCAGGAGAACAACAGTAGTTATTCTAAGTCTGTTGACAAAGTTAAAAAAAAAAACTGTATATCTTTGATATGCCATACAAACTTGTTTGGTGACATAGAATTTCTGTCTCTCAAAAGATCTGCACCAAAACAGTTATCTGACTGGAAACTGTTCTTAGCATGAATTAGTCATGGAACTAATATATTATATATATTATTATATTATAATTTATATATATATTACATATATAATTATACATATTATTTTTATATATAGGGGTAATTTATTAGAGTGGCTTGCAGTCTGTGGTCCCCCTCATCCAACAATGGCTGTCTACCAGTGGAAGATGCAAGAATCCAGTGGTTGTTCAGTTCACAAGGCTAGAGGTCTCAGGGGATCTTTATCCAGAATCCTGAATTAGGCCAGTGGAGGAAAAGACTTGCCAGCCAGAGTGAGGGCAAGCAAAGAGTGAGTGAAGCAAAGCTGTCTCTTTCATGTCCTTTATATAGACTGCCAACCAAAGGTAGAGCCCAGATTGAAAGTGAATCTTCCCAACTCAAAAGACCTAGATAAATGGTGTATTTTCCCACATAAAAATTAGAATAAAAGCATGTCTTCCCACTTTTATAATAATAATAATAATAATAATAATAATAATAATAATAATAATAATAATAAATCTATTCCTTTCCTTGGAATTTTAGTTAATTTCAGATGTAGTCAACAACCAAAAATAGCCATCATAAATCTACTTTTTGTCAACCTGACACACGTTCATACCTCCTTATGCCATGCTTAATTTCCAAATGAAAATAATAACTATGTTTTAGTTATTGCTAATGACACAAATACCCCATGGACAATGACAAGTGCATTACATATTTAACCAGGTCATAATGGTTAAATATATTATAATTATACCTTGTACAACCTCATAGGCACTATAAATTGATGCTATATTACAGGACACAGAAATTGAAGAAAGAAAACATCTTTACAAACAGTCTTTAAAAAGAATGACAGAAACACACGGGTTAATTATAATCTTCATTTCTGCATCTGGTCACCTGGCCTTAACTGGGATTTATAACTACCTTCCTGTACTGTCACTCCAGTATTTCCTCCACCCTCAGCAAGCACCATAGCAGGTCTTGGCTCTTTTCCTGGAAAAGGGACTCATCCCTTCATTTCTGAAAGGTCTGTGTTCTTTGTCATCCTGCCTGAGTTAGATTATTATAGTTGATCACTGGCTTTAATCACAGAACATGGTAACTCCAAGAGATGCCATAAAGAATCTCTTGTACTCCATACAAAAGTCTTTCTTCCATTATGAAGAAGCAATCCAATTTTCCCTTGGTAATCTAGATCAATAACCCCTTCTAACACTGTTATTATTTTCTGAGCCTGTTGGCTTAAGGGTATCAGAAATCCAAAGTGGCCAGGGGGGACATCTAAGCATCAGGTTCAATGAAATGTTAGTGTAGCTCCTGGCAGGAGCACTCTCATCTCGAGAACCAAAACGTCCAGGCCAAAAGATCTTAAGTTCATAGGAACAGAAAACAAAAAGTTTACTAGTGGGTCACTAAGGGTGATAGTGACTAAAGATACTTCCTTTTCTACCCTTGGCACCTAGGCCCATGGATAATGGCTATGGGAGAAAACACAACATATCTTGAATGCTCATTCAAAACATATACCATTTCTTAAAGGTCCAGAATACATGCCCTTCACTAATCCTATAAGATGCAAGATGATGAGACAGGAACCAGCACATTGAAGGGTTTTGTTGCTATCCTTCTCCTTTTGCCAGGCCTTAGGGTCAGAGATGCTGCTGGTCAGGTGGATGGATTAAAGAGTTTTAATTGGGTCTTGAAGTAGGAATGTCTAGGTGGCAGCACTGAATTACCAAAAGAAATTGATCATGTTTTTTCTAATGGGTAACATAGGCAAAGCAATGTCCATAATGGCCTGACCCTTAATAGGCATCACAGGCAAAGTGATTTTTATGGCAGCATGATTTATATGGATCTTTAGTATTGGCTATTCATTCGTGCTGTTTCTAGGCATGAAATAGGTCAGAAGCCTACCACATTTTTGTTTGATCTCTGTAAGAAAATAGATTCTCAAACAAGTGAAAGAAAGGCTCCATTTGGATTGTGGCAAAAGGGAATCTCAGCCCATGAATGAATTTCCAGACTTGAAACAGTTTGCAAATCCAGAATTCCTTGAATGAAGGGAACCAGATTCCCTGAAAAAGGACCTTGTAACTAAGAGTTTTACTTTTAGCCTTTTTCCAGTTCTTCCCCCAGAAGGACCTATGGCCTTTTACAGGGGTAACTGCACACTGGAAGAAAGGAAACAATCAGACTTCCAAATTCTATTGAATACTGGATCTAAATTAACGCTGATTCTGGAAGACCCCCCAAGAAACATTTTTGCCCTCCAGTTAAAGTAGGGGCCTATGGAGGTCAGGTGGCTAATGGAGCTTTGGGTGAAGTCTGACTCATAGTAAGTCCAGTGAGTCCCCAGACTTATTCTATTGTTGTTTCCCCAGTCTCAGAATGTATAGTCAGGACAGTTGTACTTAGAAGTTGGCAGAATTCCCATACTGGTTGCCTGAAAGTGAAAGGCGTGCACTTAGCCTTTCTAATGTTTAGAAAGGCTAAGTGCACGCCTGTGGAGTTGCGTCTGCAAGGAAAATTATTGAATCCAAAACAGTATTGCTGGATCAATTTCAGAACTTAGTGCCACCATGAAGAACTTCAAAGATGCATGGGTGGTGGTTTCCACCACATTTCCCTTTAGTTTGAAAAAAAGTTCTTGATCATCTGTCTCTCTGACATATCACATTGGACCAAGCCTTGTTGGTAACACATGTATGCATCAGAGGATGGGAAATAAATCCAACCAAAATTCAGTGGCCTACATCAATGAAATCCTTAGAAGTCCCATGGCGTGGGGACTAACATGAAAGATAAGTTATTGTACCTGACCCCTCTCACCACCAAGAAATAATCAAGCCAGTAAACAGCACTTCTCCATGGTGTCTACATCAGCTCCTGCCTACAGATTCCTGCCTTGTATGAGTTCCTGTATGTGCAGCTTTTGATGCTGAATGGCTATATGAAACTCTAAGTGAAATAAACCCCTTTTTGCTCAAGTTGCTTTTGGTCGTGGTGTTTCATCACAGCAAAAGTAACCCTAACTAAGACATGACATTTATTGGTTACACTAGGACAAACATTACAAGCTTCCTCTTTCAAGTAGAGAGTTTATACTAATGAAGATGGAATAAAGTGCAGAGTAAGCTAGAATCAAGTGTAAAGGGTTGGAAAATGTAGCCAACAAGTGGTAAATTCATCACCATTCCAAGGAATCACTTTCTTGATTCATCCATCCTTCAAGTCAATATTACTGCCTAGGTCCAGATGCCAAGTGCTAGGCTTCCTGTTACAACTTTTTTTTTTCTTTCAATTATGGCTTACTGAAGCATATAATATTACTAAATGCTACAGTGCACAAAGGAATGCCCTAATGTCCTAATCTCCCATAACAATTATCTCACCCATGCCCAGAATAGATTCTTTCCGTACCTAGAAGCAAAGCCGAGAGCAGAAATTTCCCTGATGATTTGCCCATCTTTCCAACAGTGTTAAATACTAACTTTATCATCTGACTTTGTTTGTTGTGTGTCATCACATTCTTCAAACAACTCCCTTGCGTCACACACTCAGTTTCTGTCCTATATCACAAGAAGTGATAAGGGCAAGTTGAGATCCACAGTCATCCATGTGGCAGTTAGAAAGAAAAATCAAGGCTTAAGGAGAACAGACACATAGCTAGCACACAAACCCTTCAGATTTATATCCACATTTAGATATGCCCTGCTTTGGAAATAGCGTATGAAGTTCAGTCCTTTATGATCATTGCTTTAAAAAAAAAATCTGGCTTCTTAATTTACAATGAAGTTGTAAGAGGTTAAGTTTTTGTTGATACTTTTTTTCCTTGTGGCAACACTTAGGAAGCATATAAATATTTATTTAGTGAGTTAATTGATGGCTGAATCTATCTATCCAGAAATTAAATCTCTTTCAAACACACATGAAGGTCTTCTTGCTTTCAGTCATCACTTCTCTTCTAAACCCAGGCTATCTATATGCACAGTTAGTGCCATGACAAACATTTGCTCCCAGCCTGTCCGTTCACAGAGTGCCTCTGGGAAGTGGTGGTCTATAATCCTGCTACACTGAATATGAGTGGAACTTTACTGTGTCTCCAGGGAGTCCTTCTTTGCAGCTAACTAACACTAGTTAGATCTGACTGAAGAAGCTTCATCAGCTAAATACAGAACCAATGAGACAGTATTTCCCCCTATTGACACAGGAATGAAGAAAATGGTATGGCTAATTTCAAAGAAATTAAGAACTTCCAATATCTTGAATTAAGTTCTTCATTTTACCCAAAGGCCTGCTTCCAAGGATGTATGATATAGGAAAAATTAAATTTATGTTTATTCATCCTATTACCCACACTATGAATTTTGGACTTGGAAATTTTAAGAAATTATGTAGACTAGAAGTATGGTTACAACAACTCTAGAAATCAAAGGACCCATAGATTTTGTGGCAAAGCTGTCCTTATATGGTGCCAAAAAATTAAGTCATGAATCTAGCCATATTAAAACAGTTTACTCAATATTCTAACTGAAGCCTTTATTGTTTTAAACTGTGGCTTTGGGGCATCCCCACCTCCCCTGAGCAGTCTCCTCTCCCAGAAGGACCTCCATTCTCCAGCTACCTCTCAGCCTGCCTTCATCAAAACTGTGAATCATGAACCATACAGATTAGCTTCCCTTCCACCCATCCACCTTCCCTGTTCTCTGAGTCCTCTGAGAAACCCCCAGCTGCCCTGCACAGTCTACTATACCCAGAGGACTTCTATTCTCTCACTACCTCTCAGCCCTCCTTCATCAGACAAGTGGATCCTGAATCATACAGACCTGTGGATCCTAAACCATACAGAGCTGGTAATACGGAAGTGTAAAGATGAAGAATACCCATCAGAGTCCTGGCACACCAGTACCATCAATGTTAACCTCCCTCCCAATACCTACTACAAAAGGAACATCCATCTGTTATCGATAACATCATCTGTTATCGGAGCAGAGAGGTTGATCAATGGAACTGAATTGAAGACCTACACATAAACCCAAATGTCTGTGGACACTTGATTTTTAACAAAGAAGGCAAAACCATACAATGGAGAGAAGAAAGCATCTTAAACAAATGGTCCTGGTCTAACTGGATGTCTGTATGTAAAAAAATGTAAATAAATTCATACTTATCATCTTTCACAAAACTCAAGTCCAAGTAATCAAGTAATCAAAGTAAGCAAAGACCTCAACATAAAACTGGATACACTAAATCTAACAGAACAGAAAGTAGAGAACTTTTTGGTATAGAAGACAACTTCTTTAACAAAACACCAATGGCTCAGGCTCTAAGATCAACAAGTGATAAATGGGACCTCATGAAACTAAAAACCTTCTGTAAGGCAAAGAACACTGTCAATAGGACAAAACAGAAGCCTACACATTATGGAAAGATTTTCACCAATCCTACATCTGACTGATGGTGAATAACCAAAATTTATAAAGAACTCAAGAAGTATGACACCAACAAACTCAAAGAGCCAAATTTTAAAAATGAGGTATAGAGTTAAGCAGAATTCACAACAGAGGAATCGCAAATGTCAGAGAAGCACTTAAAGAAATGTTCAAAGTCCTTATACATTAGAGAAATGAAAATCAAAACAACTCTGAGATTCCATTTTACACCAGTCAGAATTGCTAAGTCAAACACTCAAGTGACAGCACATACTGGCAAGGATGTGGAGCAAGGGGAACACTCCTTCATTGCTGGTGGGAGTGCAAACTTACACAACCACTTTGGAGATCAATTTTGTGTTTTCCCAGAAAACTGAGACTAATTCTACCTCAAGACCCATTTATACTACTCCTGGGCATATACCCCAAAGATGTTCCATTATTCTACAAAGATACTTGCTCAACTATGTTCACAGCAGCTTTATTCATAATATTCAGAGACTGGAAACAACATAGAATGAATAAAAGAAATGTAGTACATCTTCACAGTGGAATATTATTTGGGTATTAAAAACAAAGACAGTATGAGTTTTGCAAGCAAATGAAGGGATCTTGAGAATATCCTTCTGAATGAAGTAAGCCAGTACCAAAAGGACATACATCGTATGTGCTCACTTACAAGTGGATATTTACCATAAAATACAGGATACCCATGTTACATTCCACAGACCCAAAGAAGATAAACAAGGAGAGCATAAGCAATGATGTTTGAATCTCACTTAGAAGGGAGAATAAAATAATCATAAGAGGCAGCTAGATGAAGGGAGGGAACTGGGTGAGAAAGGGAATCGGGGAAAAAAAATAGGGGGTTCAGGACCAGGTGTGGGGAGGGACAGGAAAGATGGCCAAATGGTTATGAGAATGAATGGAAGTCTGCAACTGATGGATATGGAGAGATGGCGGGCAGGGTGCATCTCCAGAATATGATAGAGACCTGGGATATGGGAGGCACCCAAGAATCAATGGGAGTAACCTTAGCTGTGACTCAAAGCATTGGGGATATGGAAACTGAAGAGTCTACCTCATGTAGCCAAGCAGGAGCCACAGTAGATCAATAGAGACATCAAGCTACCCATAAAATTTTCCACCCCCAATTTTTCCCATCTACAAGAAATACAGGAATGGAAGATGGAGCAGAGACTAAGGTAATGACCACCAAATATCTGGCCCAACTTGAGACCCATCCCATGATGCTCCTTTATGCTTGCAGACAGGAGTCTAGCTTGGCTGTGCTGAGAACCTCCACCCAGGAGCTGACTCAGAGGGATGCAGAGTTCCACAGCCAGTGGATGGAGCTTGGGGTCTCTTATGGAAGTGTTGGTGGAAGGATTGCAGGTGCCAAAGGAGATTGAAACTCCACAGGAAAACCAACAGAGTCAACTCACCTGGGTCCTTGGGGCTTTCAAGAGACTGAACCACCAACTAACAAGCACATAGGGAATGAATCTCACCCCCTCCCTGCACAGATGTAGCAAATATACAGCTTGATTTTTATGAGGGTCTCAAAGAATTGGAACAGGGGCTACTCCAAAAGCTGTTGCCTATCTGTGGAATATGTTCTTTTATCTGGACTGCCTTGTCTGCTCAGTGGGAGAGGATGTGGCTAGTCCTGCAGAGAATTGATGTGGCAGGATAGGGGGATACCCAAGGTGGCCTCCACCCTCTTAGAGTACAAGGGGAGACAGGAAGGGTAGTTGAAGAAGGTGACTTAGAGGAGGGGAAATGAGCAGGATATAAAGTGAATAAATAAAAATAAAATTAAAAAATTAAAACAACAACAACAACAAAGAATTATTGTGGTAGATTACTTTTTTAAACAGTGCCTTACAGAAAGAATAAAAGGCTTTGTTACAGCTTTTGTATTGTGAAAGAGAAATTTTCTCAAGCACCTGGAGGAAAAGGCCATAAGGCTTTCAGATATGTAAGTGATTTATAAAAATGAATACATTTCTGCAGGTTGGTACCAAATAACCACAGGGGGAAAGATAAAAGTGTTTGTTTTCAGCTTACTTTATTGAAAAGTCAGTTGTTAAGTGTTGAGACTTTTATCAGTAACATTGCTTGAAGATAACATAGAAACCCTAGCCTGGGTGGGCACTAGATTTTCCATTGTCCTTCCAACTTTATATAGAGTTTCACTCGCCTTCCACACTGAACAGCAAAGGGATTCATTTTCTATGGGGAGGCAGCAGCCAGAATTCCACCTATCCATTACACAAAATTTATCCATGAACCAGGATCCTTTGTGAAGTAAAATGAGGACATCATACTTGCCTTAATATTAGAGTTGTCAAGGACAAAACTAACATTTGTTATGATATACCTCACATGTTCATTATAGATAATAGAAGACTTTGAGATATAATCTAATGCAAAGCAATGAAATACTGAAAAATAAATGAATATTCTTGTCAGTCATAAGTCAAAGTTCATCAGTTATTAGTTATTAGTTATTAGTTGCCTTCAATGACCATTTTACTGTGTTTTTAAATTTTTTAGCTTATAATATAATGACAGCATTCTCCCTTCCCCTTTCCTCCCTCCAAAAACTCCCACATAGCTCTAACCCACACTACCCTCCAAATTCATGGATACGTGAGTGTGTGTGTGTGTGGGTGTGTGTGTGGGTGTGTCTTTTACTACATATATACAGTAAATATATATATTTACTTTTGAGTCCATAAATATAAACTTTTGAGTCTATATAATGTTACTTTGTATGCATGTTTTCAAGGCTGGCCATTTTACATTGCACAACAAATTGGTGTGCCTCGTAGGGAATTCCACCTCTCTGGCTCCCTCCCAGTTTTCTTCAGTTGCTTGTAGTTCTTTTTGTAGGGTTGAGGCCTTGTGGGATTTTTTTTTTATCTACTTCAGCATGTGCATTGGTGTCACTCTTGTTCAGCTCATGCTTAGGCAGTCATCTCAGTGAAACTTTATGGGTGTAACTTCTAATATTACTAGTAGACACAATCTTACAGCAAACTCCTTGTGCTCTAACTTTTACAACCTTTCTCTACCCTCTTCTGCAAAATTTCCTAAAGCTTAGGACAACATAATCTGTAGCAAAAACCTGTAAACATTTGCCCTTATACCCACAAAGAAGTGTATTCTCCACCCTTTATCAAGGAAACTTCTGTATGCAACAGAGGTAGACTGTTACTGAAATCCACAATCAATAAAAATTCCACACCTTATGAGAAGAAAGAGAAAATAGCTAGAACTAAACAGGAAACAGAAGAAGAAACTGTATTCAACATTTTTATTCCTTCCCACTAGATTTTTGTGCTTGACACATATCAGAATTCCAAACCCTAAGAATAATTAAAAAAGTGAGTTGGATGAGTTAGGTGAGGTGGAGATTTCCTTGGTGAAGTTGAAAGAAAAGTCAGAATGTAGACAGAACTTTCCTCTAGAAAAGATAATATGCCACTATGGTGTTGAATTATAAAATGAGAATAAAGAAGAATACAGGAAAGAGAAGGGCTTGATGCACACATCTCTCTTCTGATCTACGCTTACAATCTTGAGAACAACATTTCCCATTTGGCTTTGCCTTTGAGAAAGTGCAGCATGTCTCCTCTATAGAATGAACAGAGAGGCAGTGATCTAAAGCCCTGTCCCTAATGCTTGATGAATTTGTTAATTCATGAATCAGTGTCCAGGTAACTCTAAGCATGGGGTACTCTTCCATCAGAAAGTGGGTTGACATGCCCAAGTAACTCTAAGCATGATGTAACTTTAATTTTTTTAAACATTATTTTTAATGATGGTTCTTAAACGATTTAACCTCCCTTGTAGCCTACCATCCACCAGAGATAGTGGGGGGAAAAAAAGGAATTGGAGAAAGTGAAACTATTTAGAAAGTTTTTTGGAGCAACTCCTCTCTGTTGTCTGGAAATCAGCAGTTCAGTTCACAGGTTAGCTGGAAGTGGCAGCTCGATCTACTCACAAACACTTCACGGATATACTCCCAATTCATTAGAGTCGGGATAGCTAACAGGAATCAGTAGCAGTGGAACTACCTAGTAGAGACAGCCAGGCCTCAGTCTCAGCACCAGTTAGTAGGAGGAACTGGCAGTAATGCCAAGAGAGGTCTCTGCTGTGCCCCTCTCAGGCACAATTAGCGAAGAAGAGAGACCCACAAGCATTGCACAGCTAGCTCTATAAGCAAGCCAAACACAGCCTCAGTTACTGGTCTCCCTGTTCTACTGTACCCTCGAAACATCATGTGTCCTCTATGAGTCTTGCCTCAGTATGTGTCTTGACTCAGCACGTGCATCTGTCCCTGCTGAAATCACTCTGCCAACCATCCCAAGTCCCAGGAACCAGCAAGAAACTGGAGCACACCACCAGAAGATTTTTGTTGTTGTTGTTCCATTTCTCTCTATGGAGTCCCAACAAATACAACTCAGTTATGCAATGTGAGGCAGACCAGTGCATGCCTGTTATTAGCAAAGAATCCTTCATCATGTGTCCTTTCACTGGCTTGCTTTAACAGAACATCCTCTCTCCTGTGTGGGCTTCAGCAAAACGTTCCTTCACAAGTCTGCCTTAGGTTTTTGTTCCGAGCCCCTCCGTGTCCCCTTCGCCTGTGAAAGAGACACGTGAGGCAGTGTTCGGGTGGTTACCACAGCGAGGCTTTACTCTTGTATCAGCAGAAGCGGAAACACCCCAAGCCCGGAAAAGGCACTGCTATATGTACCCTAGAGTGGCATGTTCACTTCTGATTGGCTGTTCACTCATTGCCCATAATACGCCCTGGGATGGGCAGTGACTTTGGCGCGCTTTTTGCCTTTTGCACCTGCGTAGTTAGTTGTTTACTTGTGGGAGAAGAGGATGCCTGAGCCATCTTGTAATGGCGAATGCTATCACGCTCATGCGGCTCCTAACAGGTTTTCACACCTGTATCTACTTTAAGGAAGCATTCTTTCATGTGTTTGCCCCAGCAAAACACTATCCAACCCAATTGACTTTCTAAAGAACCCTTAAAGTTTCCACTTCAGCATGGTGTCTTCATCCATTAGAAAATAGGTTGACGTGTTCATTGGTATCATCTTTGTTAAGCTTGCCTTTGGGTGGCCATGGTGAGACTCTACGGGAGTAGTTACTAGGATGTTACTAGGAGTCATAATCTCATGTCAAACTCCTGATTCTCTGAGTCGTACACTCTTTCTGCATCCTTTTCCACGATGGTCCCTGAGCCTTATGAGTAATAGTGTCTTCTAGCTGTGTTAATTGGGACTAGACTCTACAACTCTGCATTGTAGCTATGATTTTCTGTAATGGTTTCCATGTGTTGTAAGAAATGTACCTTGATGAGGGGTGAGGACTACACTTATCTGAGGGTATAAGGACAAATGTTTATAGATTATAGTTAGGGTTTATGCTGTTGTAATAAATTAGGGGTTGTAGATTCTCCTTTACTAGCACTGAGTAGTTAGCTAGGTTTCCAGTACCAGCCATGTTATCCCTCTTGTTGAGTTGGTTTTATGGGAAAATAAACCCTATAGAAAGAACTACAGGTAACAAAATAAAGCAAGGAGAGAACTGGCCTTCCCCCAAGGAAGAGTACATAAATTGGTAGTTCACTGCCAAATTGTCAGCCCTGAAAACATACATACAAGTAATGCTATACAGACTCAACAGGTTATATTTGAGTACATATATAGATCTGTATGTATTATATACATGCAATAATAATCCATGAAAAAAGAGCCCATGAGTTTGAAGGAGAATGGGGAGGGGTATATTGGATGGGTTCGAGGGAGGAGAAGGAAGAGAGAAATGTGAATGTTAAACTACAATCTCAAAAGTCAAAAAAAAAAAAGAAAGAAAATAGAGTAAAGAATCTGAAATGATGCTTAATTGATCAAGTGCATGCACAAAGTCCTGGATTACCTTCTCAGCATGGTGTAAAGTTCTGTATTACGCTGCCTTTATTTGGTGTTTTATTGTCTGACCTACATTGAAAGTATTTTAGATATTTCTTGCTCTCCTATCTCTTTAGAAAGCATCTCTACAAAATAGAGACTCTTGGTGTTTTCTTAATACATGAACATACTGTCTATCACAAATACAATTTTAGTTTGATTATTGTGTATTTTGTGAGCTGATGTTACTATAAAAGCATCCCCTGTAACCACATAAACTTTTGAAATCATTAAATTTTCAAAGTTTGGTTGAGGATGTGAACAGTTATTTATAATTTGAAGCTCTGTAAATAGGTAGAAAGGAACAGACTCCCTGGTGGTAGAACTGTTGTCTCTGGAGTTCCTATAAATTCTTTTCAACCAATGATGCAGAACAGGCTCTTAAGGTAGGAAGAGGAACAAGAATGTTTATAAAACAAAAATTTTTAACGAGTCTTTTTCAAAAACAGATTCAGCAAAATTATTTGGAATAAGCAGAGTGAGAAACAAAACCAGCAAACCTCCCAGCTTGGATTTGGACTTGGTTCTCTAAAAGTTGCTATGCTTCAAATAAGCAATATGCAGGTGGGGACAGAAGAAAAGCTGCTACCATGTATGTAGTCACCACACACACACACACACACACACACACACTTTGTACAGTAACTGCATGCTAAAATCATATAGCACATACATCAACCAACCAATCAACCAACCAAAACCAAAAAAGCTCTCTCACATTGTGAGCTTTACTCAACTATTTCCAGCTAAATTCCAGATTCTAGCAGCATGCTCTCTTCTTATTATACTAATAATCTTAATGTGATATGACCCCAACACATACAGAGACAGACTCTTTAAAATTACATTTTTATAAGATTTATCTTTAGTTTTATGTAGGGTGTGTGTGTGTGTGTGTGTGTGTGTGTGTGTGTGCGCGCGCGCGCGCGCGCGCGCGCGCGCGTGTGTGCGCGCGCGTGGCCAGGGGAGTCCAGATAGGGTGCTGAACCTTCTGGAGCTGGATGTACAAATTGCTGTGGTCCTCCTTTCCTGGGTGTTAGAAACCAACTCTAGCCCTCTGAAAGAGCAGTGTCTTAGTGTCTTTTCTAGTGGCATGATAATACAGCACAACCAAGGCAGATTAGATAGATTCTTTTATGGGCATACACTTTCACAGGGTTAGAGTCCATAGTCATCATTGTGAACAACATGGCAGCAGACAGAAGAGTGTTGTGCTGGAACAGTTTGTTCCACAAACACAAGATAGAAAAAGAGACACTGTGAAGTGTGTGGATTTTTGAAACATCAAAGCCCACCTCCATTAACACATCCGCTCCATATAGTCCACATCTCCTAATCCTTCCTAAACAGCTTCAAAAACTGTTAACTAAGCATTCAAATCTATGGGGCTGTGGAGGCCATTCTCATTGAAACCACTGTATGCAATAAGCAGTTTCATTTTTGACCTAGAGAAGCTTTGTGTATTAAGAAATCACTAAGAGTTTCAATTTTATGAAAACATTTTCATATGAAAATGTAGACATTTTGGTTGCAGTTTCACGTTGTTAACAAAATGCTATGGGTGCTTTGCATTTGGTTTCAGGGTTGTTTATACTATTACCACTTCCCAAGTGTTTGTCTAAAAAATGTCTAAGTTGGGGAGCCACAGGTCTTGGAGTGGTGTTTTCTCCTTAGAGAACACCAAGTGCTAAAAAAAAAAGTAGGACTCCAAGATGCAACTGAATAGGATATCAGTTTGCAATTCAAACTTTATCCAAATTGAAGGCAAGAAATTTATTCTAGTCTTGTCTAGAGCAGCAGATAATCTCCTATCATTGCAGTAGCATCAGAATCGAAAGCTTCTGACAGCAAAGCACAGATTATATGAATTATATTATAAAGTTTGAACAATAAGATATTACTGAGCACAGCACACAATATTATAACCCATAACTATAATCTCACTTAAGAATAGTTTCACTAAATCCTGGGAAGTTAAATACATTGGATAATGAAAAATTAAAACATGGAACTGTGAAACAGCCTTTGAACTGAACACCTCCCTTCTACTTATATTCAGCAATTATTGACACTAAGTGTCTCCTATGCAATCCAAATAAACAGAAGAAAAGGAGCCAGAGAAAGCACAAAAAATACATACAGATGTGGATACACACACAACACATTCATACATCATACACACACAAAAAAAAAAAAACATAGAAACAAAAAAAAAAAAACCCTGGAAATCATGATATATATCCAAAAGACCTGTGAAATTAAAACAAACAAAAACTTTAAAAATGTCATTGACTTCATTTTGGGTTGACCATCTAATACTAAGCATGGTATCTGCCCTTAATACTGGTCTATAACCCCAATGAGACTCCATTAGAGACAACGAATTTTTCCTCTGTGAGTGGTTATCTGTTGGAGACAGCTTCTGAGTTAGGAATGGGACTTGTTCTCTCTTCCCCTCTCAGCACTGGAACCTCATCGGGCCCACATTTGTTCAGGCCTTGTTGGAGCTGCCATGGTCTCTGTGAGTTAATATGTGCATTGGTCCTGCTGTGTCTAGAAGGTCTTGTTTCATTTGTGTTCAAATCCCCTCTGGCTCTTAAAAAAAAACTTTCTGCTTCCTTTTCCAAGGGAATTCCTCAGCCCCGGAGGGGAATGGATGTTTGATAGACAACCACATTTAGGACTGAATGTTCCAGGGTCTCTCATTGTCTGCATATTGTCCAGTTGTGGTTCTCTGTATCTGTTTCCATCTACTGCAAGTAGAAGCTTCTCTGATGATGGCTGATCAAGACACTGATCTATGAACATAAAAGAATGCCATTAGGAATCATTTTATTAATATGTTCCTATAGTAAAACTTAGTTTTCTCCCAGGTCCCTGACCAATTCAGGTAAAACTTAGTTTTCTCCCAGGTCCCTGACCAATTCAGGTCTCAAGTTCTTGGCCACCTGAGCAATGTTGGAAATAGGTTCTATCTCATGGAGTGAGCCTTAAATACAATCAGGTATGGATTGGTTACTCTGAAAGCTTGTGACATTATTGCACTTGTGCATGTTGCAGTAAGGACATCATTGCAGATTAAAGGGATTCTAGTTAGGTTGGTATTTACTTTTCTCATTTGGAAGCAGGAGGAGTATCTTCTAGTACCATGAATACTATTCAGTGGGAGTAAAGGCTCTAGGTAGGAATCACCTCATCTTCTCTATGTTCAATGAGTTGTATAGGTGTTACCTTTGGCAGTGGGGCTTTGACATCAGTTTTCTGAGAGCTACCAATAGCCTTGGAAACAGCCTGAGTTGTTTGTGCATTACCATGGCTCTCCTTTGGCCAACAACTAGCTTGGCTGTAACCTGTTCCTAGAGCTGAGAATGAAAGAGAGATATGTAGTTGGGGTTTTATCTCTTACATTATTTGATTATTCCGTAAAGATCTACTTCATATCTTCATATCGTGTGTGTGTGTGTGTGTGTGTGTGTGTGTGTGTGATTCTGTTGTCTCAAGTTTTCATTACAACCATTTAAATTTCCCTTAGTTTTAGTAGTCCCTCCCCATATTCTCTTTCTATTCCTCAATTTTTGATCCTTCCATTCCAGCCCCCACATTCTTTCATCTATAATGATCTACTGTTTCTCCTTTCTAGGATGATGCATCTCTCCCATGTAGTCACTTACTCTATACCTAGCATCTATGGTTATGTGGACTATAGCCTAGTTATTGAAGACTTAACAGCTAACATCCACATATAAATGAATACATACTATATTTGTCTTTTAGGACCTGGATCATCTCACTGAGGATAATTTTTTTCTAACTCCATCAATTTACCTGCCAACTGTTGATTTCATTTCAACAGCTGAATATTTCATTGTACAAATGTACAGCAATTACTTTCCATTTTTCTGTTGAGGCACATTTATGCTGTTTCCAATCTCTGGCTAATATGAATGGAACAGCAAAGAACATGGTTGGCACATGTCTCTGTAGTAAAAGAAAGCATTCTTTGGGTATATACCCAACAGTGGTATAGCTTAATCTTGGTGGTAAATCCATTTTCCAGCTTCCTAAGGAACTGCAACACTGATTTGCATAGGGATTATACAAGTTTGCACCAGCAATGGATGGATGTTCCCCTTATACCACATCCTCTCCAAGATGAGCTGCCATTGGTTTAGTTGATCTTCAACATTCTCACTGGAATAAGATGGAATCTCAAAGTAGTTTTGATTTACACTTACCTGATGACTAACAATGTTGAACATTTCTTTAACTCAGCCATTTGTTTCTTCATTTGAAAATTGTGTTTAGATTTGTATCCCATTTTTAATTGATCATTTTTTTCTTAATACCCAGGTCTTGGAGGAGAAAGAAGAGGAGAAAGAGAAGAAGGAGGAGAAAGAGGAGAAAGAAAAGAAGGAGGAGGAGGAGGAGGAGGAGGAGGAGGAGGAGGAGGAGGAGGAGGAGGAAGAAGAAGAAGAAGAAGAAGAAGAGAAGAAGAAAAGAAGAAGAAGAAGAAGAAGAAGAAGAAGAAGAAGAAGAAGAAGAAGAAGAAGAAGAAGAAGAAGAAGAAGAAGAAAAGAAGAAGAAGAAGAAGAAGAAGAAGAAGAAGAAGAAGAAGAAGAAGAAGAAGAAGAAGAAGAAGAAGAAGAATCTTTTCCAGTTCTTATAGAAACTCTTCAGTTTCATGAGGTTCCATTTATAAATAGTTGTTTTTAGACTTAGTGTCTGCACTATAAGTACTCTGTTCAGATCAGGGATAATGATACCTCCAGTAGTTCTTTTATCATTCAGGAGTGTTTTAGCTATCCTGGACCATGTAGTTTTCATATGATTCTGAAAAATTGTCCTTCCACGTTCTGTGAAGAATTGTGCTAGAGTTCTGATGTATCTATAGATTGCTTTTTGTAGTAGCATGACCATTTTTGGCTACATTAATCCTATCAACCCATCAGAATGGGAGATCTTTACATGTTTTGCATTACCTTCAATTTCTTTCTTATCTAATTTTGATTTAACTTAAATAGGTAGTATATATCGGTAAAATTTTGTATTTCTTTTCATTTTTCCAGTTTGGTAGAAGATTTTTAATGTATGTCCTTATGGTACTCTGAAATGCTATATAGTTGGTTCTGCTTTTTGCCTTTAATCTTGTTTATTTGAATCTTTTCTTTCTGAATTTTAGTTAATTTGGCCAAGTGTCAATCTTACTAACTTTTTTCAAAGAACCAACACTTTATTTCATTGATTCTTTGCATTTTTTTGTTTATTGCTTCTATTTTGATCCAAGCCACAGTTTGACTATCTCTTGCTAGCTACTCTTTATGGATGTGACTTCTTTTTGTTCTAGATCTTTCAGATTTGGTGTTAAGATACTAATGTGAGATATCTTTGTCTCTCTGTCTATCTCTGTGTCTCTATCCTTGTCTCTTTTTCTTTTCTCTCTCTTTTGTGTAGGCACTCAGAGCTATGAACTTGCCTATTTAACTGCATTCATTTATGCTACAAGTTTGGATATGCTGTATTTTTATTTTCATCCAATTATAAAATGTATTTAGTTTCTTTTTTAATTTCTGTCTTGACCTATTTTTCAGTCAATAGTAAGCTCTTCAGTTTCCATGTGTTTGTAACCTTTCTGTTGTCTGTTGTTGATATCTTACGTTAACCTGAGGTGGTCAGATAGGATGCAGGGTATTTCTTCTATTCTCTTGTATTTATTGACACTTGTGTTGTGTCCAAATATGTAACCAATTCAGGAGTATAATCCATGAGGTGCTGAGAAGATATATTCATTTGTGTTTGGGTAAACTATTCTGTAAATATCTGTTGGGTTTATAATGTAGTTCATGCATTTTGCTGTTTTATTTTTGTCTGTATACCTTGTCTGTTGGTTAAAGTGGAGTATTAAAGTTGGCCACTACCACTGTATGAGGGTCAATATATAATTTTAGTTTTAGTAGTGTTTCTTTTGTGAATTTCAGTAGCCTTGTGTCAGGTGCATAGGTGTTTAGAATTGTAATAGACGCTAGGTCAGAGGTTCTCAAACTGTGGGTCTTGATTCCCTTGGTGCTCAATGTTTTCACAAGGATCACCTATGACCATTGGAAAACACAGATATTTTACATTATGATTCATAACTAGTGAAATTGTAGTAATGAAGTAGCAGTAAAATAATGCTATATTGGGGGGAGGGGGATCACCATAACATGAGGAACTGTCTTTCCATCAGGAAGGTTGAGAGCCACTGCTTTATGTAGCCTTTTTTCCTTTGAAGAATATATAACATCCTTCTATATCTCTTCTATTTTGGTTTGAGGTCTATTTTTTCAGGTAATAAAATACTACATAGCATTCCTGAAATCCTATTTTTAATCCCTAAAACAATCTCATAAGATCAGTACTGTGACAATGTCAGGGTTTGAATGAGAAACCAGGCCCACATTTCTACAAGTCCAGTATACAAGTGCTGGGGTTGTGCCTGTGACACCTATATCCTTCTGCTCTGGCATCTCCCCAGCATCACCTACGGTGCCTCTTCCTTGTGAGGGGGGAGCTTCTGCAGTGTCATGTGTTACACTTTGAAAGGACCCTTTTAACTCATTTTACATTTGAAGAACTATGAAAGGCTTTTCTCACCTCCAGCTATTTGGTTTTTGAGGCCTTAATAAAATCAGGGTTTCCAGATATAGAACTGTCAATGCAAGCTGCTCTGCAGAGAGGACCTCAAAGTCTATGCTTTTCCTCCAGGGGAAAACTTGGAAGGTTTCTGTAAAGACAATTATCAGTCTCTTCATTTTTTTTCTTAGATACTTTTGTAGCTGGGAGATTATTTTTTATTTAACTTTGTATTAATTCTTTGTGAATTTCACATCATGCACCCCAATACTGTTTATCTCTCATCCCCTCATAACTACTTTCTACCCTGGCAACCCCCCTACCCCCAGAAGAAGGAGGAAGAGCAAAGGAGGACAGGGAGGAGGAGGAAGAAAATCATCAACTTATTGTGGAAGCTGTAGTGTGTCATAGTGTGTCCCACAATATAACCTTTTGTCCACACACCTTTGCTTGCGAATGTTCATTGCAATGAGTCATTGGTCTGGTTCCAGTCTCTGGCTTCTGCTACTTTATCAATACTAGATCTTCCCTGGGACGCCTCTCAGCTCTCCTGTTGTTGTCCTATGTCACGGAGGTCCTGTTGCTTTGGATTTGTAGGACTTGTACGTTTGTATGCTTTAGCAATTGACTGATAGGAGAGATGTTGGGGTGGGCCAACTCGTAGCCCTGGATCTGGGCCAGAGTGGTATCTGAGCAGCTCAGCCTACCTACTCTCCCCCACCCACATCACTAAAGTGTGCCAGCTCATCCAGTGCTGTAGCTGCCAAGGGTCAGGGTCAGTTCTTCTGCTCTTATACCCTCAGGCCACCTCACCACCACCTATATCAGTAGGGCCAGTTCTACTGTGTTGCCCAGATGAGGTGCAGGCTCCATTCTCCCAAGTGTTAGATCCCATAAGAGGCAGAGCCAGCTCTCCAACTCTAATGACCCTGAGACCAACCCTAGTTACCCCTAATGAGCAGGAAGAAGCCATGGAAAGCCATTAGCCTGGCTTCTTGGGTTTGGGTGTCTGGTTAGGGTTATTTTTATAAATTATAGATAGGTTGTCATTTTAAAGGATCATTTGGGAATGGTCACAATTTTGAACAGGAGGAAATAGATGGAATGGATTACTAAATTTATTATTGAACAAAGCATTATGTAGTCATAATCTTACATTGGTAGAAATCTTTGTATTTGAGGTAGAATTGAAGTTATAATTTCTTACATTGGGTACAGAATTTATATATTTATATAGAATTAAGGTTTTATTGGTATAAATCTATATGTTAAAACAAAATTTGAAATTAATATTGCTACTCTTTGTAGAAGGAGGTATTGATTCCCTAATTGGTTTTGATTGTTTCAATAAAGATGGCAAGAGACAGTTACTGGGTGAAGAGGAGAAGGAGGGATTTCCAGGTCCCAGGAGGAAGAGAAGGGGTGCAGAGAAAGAGGAGGGTTCTTCAGACCAGGTTTTGGGACAAGAGGACTCGACAACCATGTAAGTAAGGTCTTAGGGCAACCAGAACCAGTGGTGGAGCAGATTGCTGATATAGGATAGCTGATAAGTTTAGGGCTTCCACACCCAGCAATTGTGTTATCTGGCAAATTTTAAAATATTAATGATGCCTGAAGTCTTTTCTTTCCAAGGAGCTAAGGTAGGCAGGAGGACAAAGAGTGCAGCTGAGGCAACTGTTGTCGGCTTGGCAAAGCCAGCCAGTGGAGTGAGAACAGCAGCTCCTAGATTCCTCAAGTTAGGGGATGGTCACCATCAAATTGGAGCTAGGGGAACAGGAAGAGGTCAGAGCATGGGCCACGGCACCAGGCAAGGAGATAGCAGGCAGGCGTTTAAAATTACACACAACAACTCTTAGGTAGGCATTGTGTTTATGCATCTCATTTAAGAACAAGATGATTAAGTAATGCAAGTTAAGGGCCAGATAGTAAGCTCATGGTTAAGTTAGATTATAATTTAATTATAATAAAGTGCTTTCAATTTATTCAAATAGAAATGGCTAAGAGTAGCTAAGATTTAACAGTTCAAATATACTTTAATTGATAGTCTTCAGAAACATCAGAAATCCACAGAATGTAACATCTAATGTTATTTCATTATTAGGGATCATTTGACAGTGAGACTTGTCTGCTCCTGGCAGTTTCCCCATTCCTTTGAGTTAGCCAAAGCATTTTAAAATTAACTGACACATGGGTGGTGTGGTGGTGTGGTGGTGTGGTGGTGTGGTGGTGTGGTGGTGTGGTGGTGTGGTGGTGTGGTGGTGTGGTGTGGTATGGTGTGTGTGTGTGTGTGTCTGTGTGTGTGTGTGTGTGTGTGTGTGTGTGTGTGTGTGTGTGTGTGTGTGTGTTTGTGTGTGTTTTCCATTCTCGAATCAAGATAGCTCCTGGCCAGGTACACAATGCAGTATAGTGAAAACTCACTGCTACACCAATATATGTATGTTGTTAACAAAGAATCCTTTATCACATGTCACATGTTTGCTTTGATGCTTTAAGCTCCAGAGTCACTAACTATGTTCATTAGATACATAATTAAAATAAGAACCATTGTAAGGGTTTGGAAAGAGGAAAGAAGTTAAAAATAGTGTCTTAGTTAGGGTTTTACTGCTTTGAACAGATACCATGACCAAGGCAACTCTTATAAGGACAATTGGGGCTGGCTTACAGATTCAGAGGTTTAATCCATTATCTTCAAGGCAGAAACATGGCAGCATCCAGGCAGGCATGGTGCAGGAGAAACTGGGAGTTCTACATCTTCATCTGAAAGCTCCTAAGAGAATACTGGCTTCCAGGCAGCTAGGATGAGGATCTTAAAGTCCACACCCACAGTAACATGCCTACTCCCAAAGGGTCACACCTATTCCAACAGGGCCATACCTTCTAATAGTGCCACTCCCTGGGCCAAGCATATACAAATCATCACATTCCACTCCCTGACCCCCATAGGCTTATCCAACCATATGAGTCTATGGGGGCCACACCTAAACATAGCACAATACAAAATGTATTTAGTCCAACTTCAAAAGTCCCCATAGTCTATAGCAGTCTCAACAATGTTAAAAGTCCAAAGTTCAAAGTCTCTTCTGAGATTTACTTAACTTTAATCCCCAAAGCAAGACAGGAAACCAGCTGAGAAAACTCCAAACTCTGCATCTACATGTCTAATATCAAAGTGGTCTTCAGATCCACAACTGCTTTTGCATCTTTCTTGACTGTAACAAACTTTTTTCTCCTGGGCTGGTTGCACTCCCTGTTAGCAGCTTTCCTCATGGCTCTGGAATCTTGAACATCTTGGGGTCTCCAATGTTAGAGCTTCTTGTTCCAATGTCTGGGATCCACACATGATCTTCTGGGCTTCTCCAAAGGGCTGGCATCACTTCTCCACCTCTGCCCTCTGCAGCACTCTAAGCTCAGGTTGATCCACTCAACTGCTGCTGCTATTCATGGTGATCATCCCTTGGTACTGGCATCTCCAACACACTGGGGTCTTCTGTTGCAGCTAGGCTTCACAAATAGCCTCTCATAGGCTCTCTTCATGGTGCCAAGCCTCAATTCCTTTTCATGGCCCCTTCAGTTCTGGGCCATCAATTGCAACTGAAGCTACACCTTCACCAATAGCCTTCCATGGCCTCTCACAGTGCCAAGACTCAGCTTCTCTTCATGAACCCTTCTTGCCTTCAAAACCTGGTAACCTGGGTGACTCTTATACATTACCAAGTACAGCTGCAGCACAAGGTACAACCTTGGCTATCTCTGGAACACAGCTTCTTGGTGCTCTCAGAAAACAGTTTCCAGAAGATTTCACCTAAGAGATGCTGGTCTCTTCCTAATCATCATTAATTTCTTAGCTCCAGTTGACCAGCATCAGCTATCCCAGTAGTCTCCTTCTTTTTTTGACTATAAAGCAAGGGCCAAAGCTGCCAAGTTCTGCTGCTTGCAGGAGTTGGAACATGGCCCCCTAGTTCTATTACATTATCACCAGCTTTCTGTTTTCCAACTCTTTCACTACCTAAGCTTGGCTGTCCTGGATCTCTCTCTGTAAATTGACCTTGAACTCAGAGATCTGCATGCCTGTCTCCTGGGATTAAATGTATGTACCACCATGCCTGGATGTAAACTTTTCTTCACCTAGAATTTGCTCTTTCAGGCTGGCCTTGAAATCAGAGATCTGCTTGGCTTTATCTCCTAGGATTAAAGGTGTGTAATACAGTGCCTGAATCTAAATTTAGCTAGGTAAGATTTTGCCCCAAAGTCCCACTTTCTTAATTTGTTATCTCTTTGAACACAGGATTCAGCTCCATTTCACTTTCTGGTGCTTCTTTAATACTCAAACCATATACTTTGTATTTTTCCTTTCTCAGATTGCTACACTTGTTTGAAATGTTCTTCATGAAACTGAACCAGAAAACAGTCTCTTATGGGCATTTCTGACACTTTCTTTGTCAATGCAATTAATCTGAGTCTCTTCACCTTAGCCTCAGGTACACTCTTCACACAAGGGCAAAAATTAGCCACATTCTTCACCAAAATACCACAAAACAGTCTCTAGGCCACATATTGAAATTCTCCACTGAAACTTCTTGGGTAAGGTCAGAACAAATCACATCACTCGGTAACAAAGTCTTTCATATTCCTATTAGGATGGCCCATTAAGCCCCATTTAAAGCATTCCACCACTTTCCAAATCCAAAGTCTCAAAATCCACGTCCTTCCAAACAAAAGCATGGTCAAGCCTATCACAGCAATACTTCAGTCTCTGGTACCAACTTCTGTCTTAGTTAGGGTTTTACTGCTATGAACAGACACCATAACCAAGGCAAGTTTTATAAAATGACAACAGTTATCAGCTCAATGGCCAGGCTCCTCTAAGCCTTCCTCAGCTATCTTGTGCCCTTCTTTTCACTCCCAACTCAGCACCCTAAATCTGCCCTCAGCTTAATCCTGCTACCCCAAAATCCTGTTTCTAATACCCTGCCTACGGGTAGCCAGGCCCAGTTGGAGAAGTAGCCACTGGCCACTCCACTGGAGATCTCACATGGCTGATGGCTCCTTCTCTCCTACCACCCCCCAAGAGTGGCAAATCTCTTCTCTTCCTCTGTTTCTGCTAGCCTGCCTGCAGAAAAACTGGAAGTCCCCGCTATTCTGCCCAGATCATTGGTCACTAGCATCTTTATTGATTGATTAAGAACCAACTGGGGAACAGGACCTTCAGTTTTCACATGTAGATTCCAGATCAAGGCATCAGAACCACCCAGTTCTGATACAGTTGATATCAGCTTTTCTGACAGTCTTGCCTTTCGGTAGCATGTTCCATCTTCTTGGTCTCTTATATCCTTTTATGGAATACAAGAAAAGCTTCATCCAGCCCTCCCTTTCAGACATCACCAAGAAACCCAAAATCACTTTCCTCAACACATGGAACACAAATTCCTAGCTCATATTTTTTTTTAAGCAACTACTTACAAATAAATGTCTCTGGCAATTATTCTGTCAGCTTTTTCTCTGCAGATATTTGTATTAACACTGCTGTAATCCTTGTGAGCTTTCTCTCATCCATGTTAGCTAGTCTATTGGTCATTTTTGTTCCAGTTATTTTGGTGAACTTTCATGAGAGAAGCTTTTAACATTTCTATGAGACACTATATTATGGCACACTCACTGATCCTCTGGCTTTTATAATCTGTCCACCCCCTCTTCCTAACCATTCCCTAAGCCTTATGTGTGGGAGTATGTTGCAAGTGTATTAGTTTGGACTGTGCTTCACAACTCTGCACTTCAATTGGTTGTGGCATTCTGTTAAAGTCTCTGTTGCAAAAAGAAGTTTCCTTGATGAGTAATAAGGACAACACTTATCCATGTGTTTAAGAACAATGTTTGGAATGGAGTTAGGAATTATGCAGGTTTAGTAAGATCCATAAATTGGTGAAGGCCATGCAGGGAAGGCTGTGCTAAGCAAGTAAGATTACTGGAGACAGCCTACCATTTTGCATGGCTGTAATGGGTGAACCCTGGAAAGGTGCAGCCCCAGGTGCTTTGTCCCAGGATTGCTTCTTGCTGCTGACATCAGCATGTTTGCTCTTCCTCTCGTTTTTTCTGATATGGTGTGTTTGGAAAAAAAAAAAAAACCTGTTTGCTTATAGTCTATCATGATTGGTTCCTGGGAATTAGCCCATCCTATTGGGCATATTACCTGCAGAATCAACATGAAGATGAACTTTCATGAAACAATGATGTTTTTTTTGTTTTTTTTTTTTATTAGATCTTTCATTTACACTTCAGATACCATCCCGTTTCCCCATTCCCCCCCCTTAGAAAACCCCTATCCCATGCCCCCTTTTCCTTTTTGCATTTATACATTTTTTTAAGAAATGTTAATCATAGGCTTTATAAGTTTGGTATTGTTCAATCAGAGGTGTAACCCACTACCCAACCTAGATATATCAACTATCTTTGACTGGTGGAGATACATAAACATCTGCTTCCCTGTTTCCCCCCTCTATCTCTCTTTCATCACCTAGCTTCTCCTCTCCTTCTTCTTCTCCTCTTCTTACTCCTTTTCTTCCTCTCAGTACTCCTCCCACCTTAGCTCCTCCTACACATCACCCTTCCTGTTAAAAGGAAACTTTTCTCTCAAAATACAATTAGAGCATAATTATGCCTATTTGTACCAGTGAGGTACAAGATAGTCCTAATACCCAGTCCATCCTTTTGTTGACTAACCAGCACCTCTGTCATCTATCCTAATTAAAACACTTAGTTCTGAACCTGGCTTTTTCCTTGGCTTTAGGATGAATGTCAGCTGATGACCATACACTCAGATCTTTTCTCTCAAAGTAAATAGCTATAAGTTTTCAACCCCATCAGAAATCCAGAATGACTGAGTTGACTATAATTGTGGGAAGCACCAAGCATAGCTTCTAAAACTTAGCCAATTTATAGAGACCTCTGAACACCTGGACACTCGCTCTACTTCGAAACGTTGGAGCATCTGTTCTTCTGCCTTCTGGCCCAGGATCATCTGACAGACCTTAGTGCTGCAGAATTATTAAGGGCTGATTACTCTGTCTAGGCAGATATAATCAGTCGACTATTCTGCAAGTGTGTCCTTTTCTGGACAGTAATTTGTCTGTAGAAGGAAAGTGGCAATTCTTGCCTAGTGGCTGTCTCACCACAACTGGAGTAACTCCAAGGATGCTCAATTTCTTCTTAGAGTTTAACATAGGAAGCTGTCCGGAGCAGACAGGTCTCTAATGAAAATGAACATTAATACTGAAATGTTTGTCATGTCAATTCTAAGGATTTCTGATGTTTTGAAAACCAGCTATCCATGTAAGGTAATCTGGAGTGTTGCCTGTTAACTCCACTCAGCTATTTCTAAATAAAACATAGAGAACACCCTTATAATAAACTCCAAGTCATGAATTTGCTATAGTCCCTTAACTCACAGGCTGACCATCTCAAATCAGTTAAAAAAGTTAAAGAAGGACTGGGTCTAAGCTTTGTATTCCTAAGTGTGTTATACTGGTACAATGCCTATGAGAGTAACAATATTCATCTCACTCTTATATCACTAAAAAGCTCATGCCACTGAAAACCTTAAAATTTGTAAACAAAGTAAATTGGTGCCATTTAAGAATTTATATCTTCATCTTGATATTAATTATACAGATTTCTACTAATAGGTTATGGCTATGCAATAAACCCTAGCTAATCCTCTCTGTTCCGACAAAACCACTACTTTTTCCTAGGGAGACAGCCCAACATTTACCACCTTAGTCCCCATGCCCAGGGAATAGGGGCGCTGACTCATCATTAGCTTCTTCAAGCTGATTATGGGCGTTGAGATATTAGAAGAGGGGTGGGGGGGAGTGCAAGTTGACAATCCTCTGATGCTGTGTCTTCGCTGCCTCCAGATAGAATTCACGGACCTCAGAGGTTTGAGCAGGTCTGCCCAGCTTGCTTGTTGAGTAGATACACCAAGGTTGATCATTCTGCAATATACAATTCTCAAAACAAATTTTAGTATCAAGATAGGTTTTTTTTTTTTAAAGAGGGCTGACATTTTATTAAGAATGTTGGTTCTAACCGCTTTTCTATTTTTCCCCTTTTATTGGATATAATATTTACATTTCAAATTTTATCCCCTTACCATATTTCCCCCACCACCCAGGAACCCCTTATCCCATCCTCCCTCCTCCTGCCTCTATGAAGGTGTTTACCCACCTACCCCCAGCCTCCCTCCCCACCCTCAGATTCCCCCCCCTCAGTGCTCAGCCTTCAGGGTACCAATGATCTTGTCTCCCACCTATGCCCAACAGGGCCATCCTCCCCTACATATACAGCTGGAGTCATGTGTCTCTCCCTATGTGCTCCTGGGCTGGTGCTTTAGACCCTGGGGAGCTCTGGCTGGTTGGTATTCTTGCTCTCCTCACAGGGCCACCAGCCCTTATGGTTCACGGTTCCTTCAATTTACTCTCTGACTCCTCCATTGGGAACTTTGATCATATTAATGGATAGCTGTGGGTACCTGTCTCTGGGTATGTCCGACTCTGAGAGACCTCTAAGGAGACAGCCTTATCAGGCTGCTGTCAGCTTTCCCATCCTGACATCCCTATCAGCGTCTATTTTTGATGACTGCCTATGGAATGAATACCCAGACACAATGGTCTCCCTACAACCCCCCCTTCAGATTCTGACCCACACTTTGTCTCCATATTTGCTCCCTTGGTTATTTAATTACTCCTTCTAAGAAAGACCTAGGCATCCTCACTTGTTCTTTCTTCTTCATGAGCTTCATGTCGTCTGGTAGTTGAATCTTTGTTGTTTCAAACTTTTGGGCTAATCTCCGCTTATCAGTGAGTAAATACCATGTGTGTTCTTTTGTGATTGGGTTACCTCACTCAGGATGATATTTTCTAGATCCATCCATTCACCTAAGAATTTCTCGAATTCATTATTTTTAATAGCTGAGTAATATTCCATTGTATAAATGTACCACATTTTTTGTATCCATTCCTCTGTTGAAGGGCATCTGGGTTCTTTCCAGCTTCTGGCTATTATAAATAGGGCTGCTATGAACATAGTGGAGCATATGTCTTTGTTATTTGTTGAGGCATTTTCTGGGTATATACCCAGGAGTGGTATAGCTGGGTCCTCAGGTAGTGCTATGTCCAATTTTCTGAGGAACCGCCAGACTGACTTCCAAAGTGGTTGTACCAGCTTGCAACCCCACCAACAATGCAGGAGTGATCCTCTTTCTTCACATCCTCGCCAACATCTACTATCACCTGAGTTTTTGATCTTAGCCATTCTGACTGGTGTGAGGTGGTATCTCAGTGTTGTTTTGATTTGCATTTCCCTGATGACTAAGGATGTTGAGCATTTCTTAAGGTGCTTCTCGGCCATTCGAGTTTCCTCAGTTGAGAATTCTTTGTTTAGCTCTGTACCCCATTTTTTAATGGGGTTATTTTGTTGTTTGGCATCTAATTTCTTGAGTTCTTTGTAAATATTAGATATTAGCCCCCTATCAGATGTAGGATTGGTAATGATCTTTTCCCAATCTGTTGGTTGCCGTTTTGTCTTGTTGACAGTGTCCTTTGCCTTACAGAAGCTTTGCAATTTGATGAGGTCCCATTTGTCGATTCTTGATCTTAGAGCATAAGCCATTGGTGTTCTGTTCAGGAACTTTTCCCCTGTGCCTAGGTATTCGAGGGTCTTCCCCAACTTCTCTTCTAATATTTTCAGTGTACCTGGCTTTATGTGAAGGTCCTTTATCCACTTGGAGTTGAGCTTTGTGCAAGGAGATAAGAATGGATTAATTTGGATTCTTCTACATGTTGACCTCCAGTTGAGCCAGCACCACTTGTTGAAAATGCTGTCCTTTTTCCACTGGATGAATTTAGCTCCCTTGTCAAATATCAAGTGACCATAGGTATGCGGGTTCATTTCTGGGTCTTCAATTCTGTTCCATTGATCGTCCTTTCTGTCTCTGTACCAATACCAAGCAGTTTTTATCACTACTGCTCTGTAGTACAGTTTGAGGTCCGGAATGGTGATTCCCCCAGAGGTTCTTTTATTGTTGAGAATAGTTCTCGCTATCCTAGGTTTTTTGTTATTCCAAATGAATTTGTAAATTGCTCTTTCTATCTCTATGAAGAATTGATTTGGAATTTTGATGGGTATTGCATTGAATCTATAGATTGCTTTTGGCAGGATAGCCATTTTTACTAAGTTAATCCTGCCAATCCAGGAGCATGGGAGATCTTTCCATCTTCTGAGATGTTCTTCAATTTCTTTCTTGAGAGACTTGAAGTTCTTGTCATACAGATCTTTCACTTGCTTTGTTAGATTCACTCCAAGATAATTTATTTTATTCGTGGCTATTGTGAAGGGTGTCATTTCCCTGATTTCTTTCTCTGCCTGTTTATCCTTTGAGTAGAGGAAGGCTACTGATTTGTTTGAGTTGATTTTATATCCAGCCACATTGCTAAAGTTGTTTATCAGGTTTAGGAGTTCTCTGGTGGAAGTTTTAGGTTCACTTAAGTATACTATCATATCATCTGCAAATAGTGAAATTTTGACTTCTTCCTTTCCTATCTGTATACCTTTGACTTCCTTTTGTTGTCTAATTGCTCTAGCTAAGACTTCCAGTACTATATTGAATAGGTAAGGTGAGAGTGGGCAGCCTTGCCTAGTCCCTGATCTTAGTGGGATTGCTTCAAGTTTCTCTCCATTTAGTTTGATGTTGGCTACTGGCTTGCTGTATATTGCTTTTACTATGTTTAGATATGGGCCTTGAATTCCTGATCTTTCCAAGACTTTTAACATGAAGGGATGTTGAATTTTGTCAAATGCTTTCTCAGCATCTAGTGATATGACCATGTGGTTTTTCTCTTTGAGTTTATTTATGTAGTGGATTACATTGATGGATTTCCGAATATTGAACCATCCCTGCATTCCTGGGATAAAGCCTACTTGATCTTGATGGATAATTGTTTTGATGTGTTGTTGGATTCAGTTTGCGAGAATTTTATTGAGTATTTTTGCATCAATATTCATAAGAGAGATTGGTCTGTAGTTCTCTTTCTTTGTTGGGTCTTTCTGTGGTTTAGGTATGAGTGTAATGGTAGCTTCATAGAATGAATTGGGTAGTGTTCCTTCTGTTTCTATTCAATGGAATAACTTGAAGAGGATTGGTAGTAGGTCTTCCTTGAAGGTCTGAAAGAATTCTGCACTGAAACCATCTGGCCCCGGACATTTTTTGGTGGGAAGATTTTTAATGACTCTGTCTATTTCTTTAGGCGTTATGGGACTGTTTAGGTGGTTTATCTGCTCCTCGTTTAACTTTGGTACCTGGTATCTATCTAGAAAATTGTCCATTTCCTCCAGATTTTCCAATTTTGTTGAGTATAGGCCTTTGTAGTAGGATCTGATAATTTTTTTAATTTCCTCTGTTTCTGTTGTTATGTCTCCCTTTTCAGTTCTGATTTTATTAATTTGAATGCTGTCTCTGCGCCCTTTGGTTAGTCTGGCTAAGGGTTTGTCTATCTTGTTGATTTTCTCAAAGAACCAGCTCCTGGTTTTGTTGATATTTTGTATAGTTCTTTTTGTTTCGACTTGGTTGATTTCAGTCCTGAGTTTGACTATTTCCTGCCGTCTACTCCTCTTGGGTATACTAGCTTCTTTTTGTTCTAATGCTTTCAGGTTTGCTGTCAAGTTGTTGATGTATGCTCTTTCCACTTTCTTTTTGTGAGCACTTAGAGCTATGATTTTTCCTCTTAGTACTGCTTTCAATGAGTCCCACATGTTTTGATATGATGTGTCCTCATTTTCATTTAAATCTAAAAAGTCTTTAATTTCTTTCTTAATTTCTTCCTTGACCAAGTTATCATTGAGTAGAGCATTGTTCAGTTGCCAAGTGTATGTCGGTTTTCTGATGTTTTTGTCCATGTCAAAGACAAGTCTTAATCCATGGTGGTCTGATAAGGTGGTGGGGATTATTTCAATCTTTTTGTATCTGTTGAGGCCTGTTTTGTGACCAATTATATGGTCTATTTTCGAGAAGGTACCATGAGGTGCTGAGAAGAAGGTGTATTCTTTTGTTTTAGGATGAAATGTTCTATAGATGTCAGTTAAGTCCAATTGGTTCATAACTTCTGTTAGTTTCATTGTGTCTCGATTTAGTTTCTGTTTCCATGATCTGTCCATAGCTGAGAGTGGGGTGTTGAAATCTCCCACTATTATTGTGTAGGGTGCAATGTATGCTTTAAGTTTTAGTAATGTGTCTTTTATGTATGTGGGTGCCCTTACATTTGGGGCATAGATGTTGAGAATTGCAAGTTCCTCTTGGTACATTTTTCCTTTCATGAATATGAAGTGTCCTTCTTTATCTTTTTTGATTACTTCTGGTTGAAAACTGATTTTATTTGATATTAGAATCGCTACTCCAGCTTGTTTCTTGGGACCATTTGCTTGGTAGATTGTTTTCCAACCTTTTACTCTGAGGTAGTGTCTGTCCTTTCCACAGAGGTGCATTTCCTGAATGCAGCAAAATGTTGGGTCCTGTTTACGTATCCAGTCTGATAGTCTATGTCTTTTTACTGGAGAATTGAGTCCATTGATATTAAGAGATATTAAGGAAAAATGAGTGTTGTTTCCTGTTATTTTTGTTATTGGCAATGGAGATATGTTTGTGTAGCTACCTTCTTTTACGGTTTTTGGAGGATTACTTCCCTGCTTTTTCCAGGTTGTAGTTTCCCTCCTTGTGATGGAGTTTTCCACCAATTATCCGTTGAAGTGCTGGGTTTGTGTTGAGATACTGTGTAAATTTGGATTTGTCATGGAATATTTTGGTTTCTCCATCAATAATGATTGAGAGTTTTGCTGGGTATAGTAGTCTGGGCTGACATTTATGTTCTTTTAGGGTCTGTATGATATCAGTCCAGGATCTTCTGGCTTTTATGGTCTCTGGTGAAAAGTCTGGTGTAATTCTTATAGGTCTGCCTTTATATGTTACTTTGCCTTTTTCCCTTACTGCTTTTAGTATTCTTTCTTTGTTTTGTACATTTGATGTTTTGACTATTATGTGGCGGGAAGTATTTCTTTTCTGGTCTAAACTATTTGGAGTTCTGTAGGCTTCTTGTATATTTATGGACATCTCTTTCTTTAGGTGAGGGAAGTTTTCCTCTATAATTTTGTTGAGAATATTTACTGGTCCTTTAAGTTGGGAGTCTTCCCCCTCATCTATTCCTATTATCCTTAGGTTTGGCCTTCTCATTGTGTCTTGGATTTCTTGTATATTTTGGGTTAGTAGCTTTTTGTATTTTGCATTTTCTTTGACAGTTGTGTCAATGTTTTCCATGGTATCTTCTGCACATGAGATTCTCTCTTCCATCTCTTGTATTCTGTTGGTAATACTTGTATCTATGACTCCTGATCGTTTTTTTAAGTTTTCTATCTCCAGGGTGTTCTCCCTTTGTGATTTCTTTATTGTTTCTACTTCCGTTTTTAGATCCTGCATGGTTTTGTTTAATTCCTTCTCCCGTTTGGTTGCATTTTCTTGTAATTCCTTAAGGGATTTTTGTGTTTCCTCTCTAAGGGTTTCTATCTGTTCTTTGAGAGTGTTATTTATGTCTTTCTTAAAGTCCTCTATCATCATCATGAGAAGTGATTTTAATTCTGAATCCTGCCTTTCTGGTGTGATGGGGTGTTCAGGGCTTGCTATGATGGGGGAACTGGGTTCTGATGATGCCATGTAACTTTGGTTTCTGTTGCTTACGTTCTTGCGCCTGCCTTTTGCCATCTGGTTAATTCTAGTGTTACCTGTACTTCTGTCTCTGATTGAAGCCTGTCTTTCCAGTTGTCTCGCTTTTGTTTGGTCTTCTAGGAGTCCAGATGTCTTTGTGATTTTTTTCCAGCTGCCCTGATTACAGTGGTATCTTTAGGATGCCTCAGGATATGGTGCCTCCAAGGTAGCAGTCCAGCTAGATGTCTGCTGTTCTGGGTGCAGTGTCTCCTCTTGGATATCTCAGGGTATGTTGTCTGACACTCTGAGTTCAGTTGTTCCTCTGTGGCTCTGGGTTGAGCAGACCTTCCAGTATGTTTCAGGTGGAATCCGGGGTCCACACAACTGCAGACCTGGTAGAGGTCTGGTCTGGGGCTCAGACCCTGCAGGCCTCAGGCCGGAGGGGGGGCGAGCAGCAGAAGGAGCGTGCTAGCACCGGCTATGGGTTCTATGGATCCCCCAGAATGTGTCTGGGGGACTCCTGGGTGCACTCACCCACAGGCCTCAGACTGCAGGAGGGGCGAGCGGCGGAAGGGGCGTGCTAGCGCTGGCTATGGGTTCTATGGATCCCCCAGAATGTGTCTGGGGGGCTCCTGGGTGCACTTACCCGCAGGCCTCAGACTGCAGGAGGGGCGAGCGGCGGAAGGGGCGTGCTAGCGCTGGCTATGGGTCTATGGATCCCCCAGAATGTGTCTGGGGGGCTCCTGGGTGCACTTACCCGCAGGCTCAGACTGCAGGAGGAACAATGATGTTTTAATATAGTAATGATTATATAGAGTTCCTGATTTGATTCAAATAATTTTATGAAGTTAGAATAATTGATAAAAAGTTTAAGGAGATCATTTTAGTTGTTTTGCCAGAATGATATAATAACGTTAGAATCAAGAATAAAATGTGCCCTCTCCTCATAGAAAGTAAGGAAAGGCTTCAGGAAAAGGAGGACAGTGAGTTTTCATGCACTTCAAGCATGTAAATTGCATTAGGAAATAGAATAGATTTAGAACAAATTAATGATCATGGAAAAAAATTCATTGTAGGTCAGGTCCAAGGATGAGGCTACAGGTGAACACTATGATAAAGCAAGATCATGTAAAACCATTGCTTTGAACTTAAGAGCTTATAGGATGAAACACTGCTTTGAAGTTATTAATCAACATCCTGTTGTAACTCCTTCCTATGTAACATTTCATTTATGAGGTAATTTTTCTTACATAGAGAACTTTTGTCTAAAAAGCCATAAAAAACTGAAAGCAAAATAAAAGTTCTGTGTATCCCTTTTCTGCTTCATCTTGTGAACGCATGAGTGTGTGTGTGTGTGTGTGTGTGTGTGTGTGTGTGTGTGTGTCTTTCTTTTCTTTTCTCTCTAGCTAAAGAAGAGTTAATAAGTAATAAGCTCTGGGGGTGGGAGGTCTGAGTTAAAGAGTAAAGACCCCTAAGCAGTTAAGTTTCTTTTTTTAATGCCCTGCTGTTATCAGCAGGAGTCAAATGCTAGAAACCATTACCTCTGGCCCCAGAATAGCAAGAGAGAGTTAATTGCCAGAAACCATCAGCTTTTGCCCCCCACCCACTCATCTCCCCCACCCCCGACTCTACATCTCATCTCAATTTGCCCGATCTTTGACAATAAATTCACTATTTGGCTAGATTTCCAATACCAGGCATGAGTTTTCTCTTGTTAAGTTGGTCTTACATCCAATTAGAATGTTCTTGGTTACCACGGAGATATGTGTACCACTCTTAAGGTTGTCTTGCCATGCTGGTCATTCTTGTGATTCATTGGACTTATATCTGTTAATTGTGTCTCTATTTTGAAAGTTTGCATGGCATCTTCTGGTTCCATAAAAGCTAGGCCTCAGCAAGGAGGTTTTCAAGTCACATCCAGCTCAGGGACACTGTGTCTGAGATGTATTTTTTACCAGAAACAAGGATTTAGCTTCTACCTGTAAGAAAAACCAAGGGCAATGGCAATACCCTGCAGTGTTCTATGAGTCTCTAGATCAACCCTGACCAAAAACTCAAAACATGGCTTCTCATGCTTGGTGTTGGTGGTTTTGTTAGATAGTCAATGGCTCCTAGGGGAGCATTGTCAGTCCAGATGTGAAGTTTTCATTTATACTATATATATATATATATAAAGTTTCGGGTATTGTAGGTATTTTTCAGTAATTAGTAGTATGAGTGCTTATGGCTGTTTTACACATCCCCACTGTTATTTTCCCCTCCTCCTTCTGTGTTTATTTCCATCCTCATTTCCAAATTAGAACCACCCAATTTTCCCTGTTTTTCATTTCAGATCATTTGAACTCTACTATTCCCTTCTGTATTCAACCTCTCCTTCCCCTGCTCCCATACATACAAGGGTCCCTTCTTACTTCCCTGGTTTCTTCAGTTACTCCAGGTATGTGTAATTACCTAAAGACTCAGAGCTAGGAGCCCAGATGAGAGATAAGATGTGGTGTTTGTCTTTCTGGGTCTGGGTTTCCTCCTTCAATATGATCATTTCCAGTTCCATCCATTTACTTTCCTATTTCGTGATTTCAGTTTTTATAGCTAAATAGTAAATGCATGCCATATTTTCAGTATCCATTCATCGGTTGGAGGACATTTAGGTTGCCTCCATTTCCTAGCTATTACGAAAAACAACTATGAATCTTATACTCCTGTCTCTTGCCTCTCTTAGACTAGAGTTCTAATTTCTAGAATCGACTAATTCGTAATTTATTGCCCTGTCCAACTACTCAAAATACATTTTCTAGATGGCTAGCTGCATAAGCCTTACTTTACATGGTAGTAAGTTTTTGTAGGGCTACCTACCCTAAGAAGTAGCTGCTTATTTTTCATTACCTTTATTACCATCATCATCGTCATCAAAGCTTTGATGTCCTTTCTGATGGTAGAGCCACAAGGCAGAACAGCCCAGTGTCTCTGAACCCCTTAGAGACAAGACTTGTGCCTACCTGAAACCTACACTTCAGACAATGTTGTGGAAGAGAAACAAATAAATTAATGATGTATTAAATGAAGAAAAACGGGAGTTCCCATACTATATTTATTAAAGATACAAGTTAGGTATTGGGACACATTCTGTTTTTCACCTATTACATCCCAATCTGAATAGGATTTCATTACAGAAATCACCACCTATGTATTATAGATGCCAGATATAGTTATCTCATCAGTCTTATATCCAACCCTGAAAGTACCTGGCTCTGTTCTTATTTGGAAACAGTTTAACTCTGTTTGACCTTTTTCAAGTTCTCCTTTCAATGCCAGGTAATCTTGATAGCAGCAAGATCTGACATTGCAAAGACTAATGTCCTGTCAAGTTCATTCTGTCTCAGGGATTTTATGTCACCAACATCTCATCCCATAAGGATGCCTTTGATCTTTTCCATTATTAAGACATCTTCAAAACATGCTTGCTGTAAAAGATTCAATTTCCATTAAAAGCCAAAGGCTCTCCATCACCTTTGGTAATTTGTACATTTGGCACTAATTCAGCTGTTTAGATATTCAGCAGAGCCCTTTTGTCTTCTGATGGTTACAAGAAATGGTGATTAATGCTTGAAAGATGTGTCACACTCACCCCTTTCTTCAAGATCCTTAATGCAGGTATGCTTTGCAGAGGGAGACTGGTAGGGTATGCTAATCGCCTCAAAGACTAATTTCACATGTCTCTTCTAGAGTACAGAGTAATACTGACTTCAGCACTCAGCCGTGGCAATGTTCTAACACCTCATACATGGAAGGCTGGACTCATCATTTGATATCAAAGTTAATATACAGGTGCCAGTCAGATTCTCCCACCTGCCAGCGGACCTGTGGGAGAGAAGCTTTTATGTCCAGTGCTTACGCCACATTGCTGCACTTCTCTGCTTGTCAGCCTTCCAAAAGACACAATAGCTTCCTCTAGGCAAAAGTGATGCTACAGTGATCATTATAGAAAGGACAAACTATTCAGCCCTAAAATAACGTAGTGAATGAATCACAACAGATTGATGGCATAACTCACATTCAAAAGCCAAGAACCAGAATTACACGGTTTATTTTAAGACAGCAGAAGAGTAAAAAGCAGATTGAGAAGCATCCGACATCTCTGCAGCTCGAGCTCTGCAAACAACGATGGCATTTGCTGAGTTCTGCGTGCCTTCTCAAATGCGGTTGCAGTTTTAATGTGTGTTGACATCTTTCTCCGTGTGCAGAATTAGCTGGGAGAACAACATTTTGTGCTTTTTCCTGCTTGCTACAGCATGAGAATACGGAAAGAGCCAGCAACTGAGCAGCCATCCGCCATGAAAGGACACTAAGACACAGATTTCCTTCAGTTATTACAAAATAGTATCGTGAATACATATGATTGCCTGTGTCACCAATCATTCCAATAACGCAGGAAAAAAAGAAAGCACAGTAGGGAGTCCTCATACATCATTCTCTGGAGCAGGGGCAAATGAAACAGATAAATGTAATCATCGGAAAATAATTTTATTTTTATTAAATTAGAGGCATGGTAAATAACTGAGATCAGAACTTCACCGAGGCTCTCAAGGAACTAGAATTTCAAACTATAATTAAAAAAAAAAAAAACAATAGAGTGGAAAAATTAAAGAGCTCTAATATGAAATAAATTTAGGAAGAATGAAAAAGAAACAACATCCAAGAACTGTACTGATTAGGAAGTGAGCAATTTAATTTCTGGAAAAGAGTAAATCTCCAGCATGAATTAATTTGCTTCCTGCTGAGTCCTGCTGGTTTTTCTTCTCTCTTCAATCACTGTTTGTTTCATAAGAGCAGCATTCACCTATCTCTTTTGATTATTTAATTGGGGTGGGGGGGATTTTCTTCTCACAAAGCTGTTAGCACTGCTAAACTCAACGCCACACGCAATGTGTAAACACATGATAATGGCCTGCGTAAGTGTGGGGATTGTTTATTCCGTTCTGTAGACCTCATTGTTTGGCTGCTCTGCTTCCCCATCCAGTGAAATCTCTCAGTAGGATTCCTGAAGCGGCTTCTCACCATGTGCATCTTTCATTGACATTTACCAAATGCCCAGGCTCTCATAGGAAAAGAAAAATCAAGAAAGCAATATTCAAACTGTGACAGATAGATTCTTATTTCTAAACAAGAGATGGGTCATGAGCGGTAGCGGACAGAAATGGTAAAATATATATATATATAAATATATATATATATATATATATATATATATATATATATATATATATATAACAGTATTTTTTAAATGAGAATTGCTGCTGACTTCACTATCTCTATCTCTGTGGCTATCTAAAACCTTCTGCATTCTCAGGAGGGGTCCAAGGTTTGATAAAAGCACTCTTGGATTGAGAGTTACTATTTATTATTTTTTTAACGAGAGTGTCATCTCAGTGGAATTCTCCTGACAGAATATTCAACTAGAGCGAGCTTCAAGTGTGGCACAAACATTTAGAAATAAACAGTTCTCCCTCCTCTAAGACGAGTCACGTGGTTTTTCACTTTGTCACAAGGACAGGCACGATGCAGATGGCCTTTCCCTCTCTTTCTTCAGCTTCTTTGCTAGGTTGATTAGTTACCTCAGCTGAGACTCCATGCTTACTGCAAAGCCTGCTAGTGGCTTGTCTGAGCCTGGATGTGTCAGGACAGAATATTCCTTCTAAATTCAAGGCTGAGTTTTTCCATCCTGACATTTGTCCCCAAAGTTCTAGATGTTGATGAGCAGTTATTCAAAAAGATAATTGTTTTTTCCGTGTGATTTAAAATAAAGTTTAACTTTATTGTGCCCTTTGTAATGATATTTGTCATCTCATATTTAATAGTAGGCTGTCAGCCTGCCTTATTTTAAACCAAGACAAAAGACCACCACAGGAAATATATAATCATGAAATCAAATATTCATGGGGATCCTCAGATTGAACTTAATTTATTAGAAAACCTCTCAGATTATTAGTGTATTGTTACTGTACTTATGTTTTTCACTCTCATGCTTTGTCACTATAGAGACATGAAAATGCTATTCATTGTTGCTAGGCGATGGGTGGCTATGGCAACAGCATGGGGCAGAGGCAGATGGAGTGCCTCAAGCTAGTCAGGTTTAGCCTCTTTTTTTGATCTCCAAATGACTCCGCTGCAGTCCTGGGAATAAAGCGAATGAATCAGACTCTTCTGCTTCTTTCAAAAGATAGGCCACATGGTTTCTCCTCGCATGTCAGCTGTCCCCATTAACAAGTGTCTTTTGCGTGTTTAACAATGTACTGTGAGGTTGTTGGAAAGGGAAAAGACACTGGATAACAAAGGGATTATCACTGTTTAACTGTGTTCTCATACTGTTATTAATTTAGCACAGATCTGGTGCCATATGCGGCTTGTCATCATTCCACTTAACTCCTGGTGACTCTCGTGGAAGTGCCATACCAAGAGCACAGGGGACATATGTTCCTAATTTTGGTTTGCTCATTCTGCAAAGATTTATGGCTACTCTAAAGTCATGAATCATCATCTTTAAGACACCCTTCCGTTTCATCAGAATAGACTATCTTCACTGACTTGTCTTTATGCTGAGTTTGGTGGATTCTGCTTTTAAGCCTAGTACTTGAAAAGTTGAAGCAGGATGATAACACAAGTTCAAGGCCAGCCTATGCTACAATGTGAAACCATTCTCTTGTCCTCTCTTCTCAAAAATGTCTTCTTACCACACAGCTATACACCGCATGACAACTAGTTTTCTTTAAAACCTTGGGGTATAGTGAACACAGACATGTTCTTCTTATAAACAAGTAAAAACATAACATGTTAAAGTCTTAAGTGTTTGAGTAGGTCAGCAGTCTCTAAAGCAGCATAATAGCTGAATAATAAAAAGAATGTATTAAATCAATTTATGTTAAAATAGTAATACCAGTTGTCTGCCACCTGAGGAGCAGAGAACCCCTGCAGTGAGTCAGTTCCAAAGGCTGGTGCACCCTCAGTTGGAGTGAATCCCACACTCATGGTCTCACACCAGAAGCCCACAACCCAGCACTTGCTCAGTCCCTTAGGCTGTTACCTCAGCAAGTCCTAACCCAGAGCCGCAAACCTTAAACATTCCTGGAGAGTGGCTAGTCCTTGGTCAGTGATGAAGCCTGGAAATGTTGGTTCTGCCATCAGTGGAGACACCAGCAGTGGCTGCAAATGGACAACCAACTGGGTGTCTGCAGGTATGGACAAAGGAGAACTATGCTCCCTGTGCTAGGATCTCTGTCTAGGATGCTCCCAGAAGATACCATTCACACTGTGGTAGGTCTTCTCTCACCCACTGAGACAATTCTTCAGGTAACATTCCCTACTCACGTGATCTTAATTCCTGACACATTGACATTAAAACCAACCATCATGGGGATTCATAGGGATTAATGTGATTTTCTACAAATATCCATTGCTCATACTTTTTAGCATATCATTCTCTCCCAAAACACTATGCCTCTACATCCCTTCCCATAGCAAATACCACTGAGCTTGGATGTGCCCAGCTTGTAGTTCACTAGCCAACCCAAATGAGTATGTTCTGCAAGTCTTTCCTCGGGTAAGATCAGAGATATTTCTAATTTCTTGTCCCTTTCATCTCTGGTACACCATTCTCTCACACAAAATATCTCTATTTTTATTTCTGTCTGTTTTGTATCTTATATGCTTACTGGTTCAAACATTTATCAGGTACTTCCTATGTACCTGATCCTTATGCCAGCTTCCATTAGCTAAAGAACATAATGAGAGCGCAAGACTATATCTAACAGGGATAATATAATCCATAAAAATTAACAATGGGTGTCACTTCTGAGGTACTTCCTATATGCAGGACATGTGTGGACACTATATTTAATGTTCATAATGCCATCATTATCATTTACAGCTAAGACTTGCTCAGACTGAGGACTGTTAAGTGACTTGCTCAGAGTTGGGGAGGCAGAAAGCAATTAAACATACTACGGCTTAGGTCCATATACCTTCCAAAATGATAATTCCTGTATTGATTTGACAATATGGGATATTCTCGGCGATAAAATGTGTGTTATTCCAGGCTGGGAGCCAGATAAGGAAGTGATGAGCTCTGTAAGTGCAGAACAATGAGCTCCTAGACACTAGGACAGCTAAATGGATAAACAAGGATGTGACAAGTGACATGGAAGAGGAGGAACATTTTAGAAATACACATAAACCTAGAACGTGACTGTTTTAAGCTTTCTTTAATTAATATCAGTCCTTTCAGCCTTCCCATA